>NW_022142995.1:0-40685 GCF_007565055.1 Rhinopithecus roxellana | reverse complement strand
TTTGAACGGATGAAATTCCTTATCACCGTAGGCCTCAATGTGATCCAAAAAGCCCTTCTCAGATCCTCAAAGACAGTGTTAATGGCCTGCTCCACGAAACATAAGTGTAACTCTGTGAGATGAATTCACACAGCACCAGAAGTTCTAAGAAAGCTTCTTTCTAGTTTTCATCTGTGATATTTCCTTTTGTCACTGTAATGTTCATTGCGCTATGAAGTATCTAATTGCAGATTTCCAGAAACTGGCTAACAAACTGATCACTGAAGAGAAACGTGTAACTCTGTGAGTTGCATTCACACTTGGCAATGCAGTTTCTCAGAAAGCTTCTCTTTAGTTATTATGTGAGGATATTTCCTTTATCACCATGGGCCCCAATAGGCTCCCAAATATCACTTTGCAGATTCCACGAAAAGAGTGTTAGCAAACTGCTTCTTGAGGCAGAGGTTGTAACTCTGTGAGATGAACTCACAGATCAGAAAGAAGTTTCTCAGAAAGCTTCTTTCACGTTTTGAACGGATGAAATTTCCTTTATCAGCGTAGGCCTCAATGTGATCCAAAGAAGCCCTTCTCAGATTCCTCAAAGACAGTGTTAATGGACTGCTCCACGAAACATAAGTGTAACTCTGTGAGATGAATTCACACATCACCAAGAAGTTTCTAAGAAAGCTTCTTTCTAGTTTTCATCTGTGGATATTTCCTTTGTCACTGTAATGTTCATTGCGCTATGAAGTATCTAATTGCAGATTTCCAGAAAACTGTGCTAACAAACTGATCACTGAAGAGAAACGTGTAACTCTGTGAGTTGCATTCACACTTGGCAATGCAGTTTCTCAGAAAGCTTCTCTTTAGTTATTATGTGAGGATATTTCCTTTATCACCATGGGCCCCAATAGGCTCCCAAATATCACTTTGCAGATTCCACGAAAAGAGTCGTTAGCAAACTGCTTCTTGAGGCAGAGGTTGTAACTCTGTGAGATGAACTCACAGATCAGAAAGAAGTTTCTCAGAAAGCTTCTTTCACGTTTTGAACGGATGAAATTTCCTTTATCAGCGTAGGCCTCAATGTGATCCAAAGAAGCCCTTCTCAGATTCCTCAAAGACAGTGTTAATGGCCTGCTCCACGAAACATAAGTGTAACTCTGTGAGATGAATTCACACATCACCAAGAAGTTTCTAAGAAAGCTTCTTTCTAGTTTTCATCTGTGGATATTTCCTTTGTCACTGTAATGTTCATTGCGCTATGAAGTATCTAATTGCAGATTTCCAGAAAACTGTGCTAACAAACTGATCACTGAAGAGAAACGTGTAACTCTGTGAGTTGCATTCACACTTGGCAATGCAGTTTCTCAGAAAGCTTCTCTTTAGTTATTATGTGAGGATATTTCCTTTATCACCATGGGCCCCAATAGGCTCCCAAATATCACTTTGCAGATTCCACGAAAAGAGTGCTAGCAAACTGCTTCTTGAGGCAGAGGTTGTAACTCTGTGAGATGAACTCACAGATCAGAAAGAAGTTTCTCAGAAAGCTTCTTTCACGTTTTGAACGGATGAAATTTCCTTTATCAGCGTAGGCCTCAATGTGATCCAAAGAAGCCCTTCTCAGATTCCTCAAAGACAGTGTTAATGGACTGCTCCACGAAACATAAGTGTAACTCTGTGAGATGAATTCACACATCACCAAGAAGTTTCTAAGAAAGCTTCTTTCTAGTTTTCATCTGTGGATATTTCCTTTGTCACTGTAATGTTCATTGCGCTATGAAGTATCTAATTGCAGATTTCCAGAAAACTGTGCTAACAAACTGATCACTGAAGAGAAACGTGTAACTCTGTGAGTTGCATTCACACTTGGCAATGCAGTTTCTCAGAAAGCTTCTCTTTAGTTATTATGTGAGGATATTTCCTTTATCACCATGGGCCCCAATAGGCTCCCAAATATCACTTTGCAGATTCCACGAAAAGAGTGTTAGCAAACTGCTTCTTGAGGCAGAGGTTGTAACTCTGTGAGATGAACTCACAGATCAGAAAGAAGTTTCTCAGAAAGCTTCTTTCACGTTTTGAACGGATGAAATTTCCTTTATCAGCGTAGGCCTCAATGTGATCCAAAGAAGCCCTTCTCAGATTCCTCAAAGACAGTGTTAATGGCCTGCTCCACGAAACATAAGTGTAACTCTGTGAGATGAATTCACACATCACCAAGAAGTTTCTAAGAAAGCTTCTTTCTAGTTTTCATCTGTGGATATTTCCTTTGTCACTGTAATGTTCATTGCGCTATGAAGTATCTAATTGCAGATTTCCAGAAAACTGTGCTAACAAACTGATCACTGAAGAGAAACGTGTAACTCTGTGAGTTGCATTCACACTTGGCAATGCAGTTTCTCAGAAAGCTTCTCTTTAGTTATTATGTGAGGATATTTCCTTTATCACCATGGGCCCCAATAGGCTCCCAAATATCACTTTGCAGATTCCACGAAAAGAGTGTTAGCAAACTGCTTCTTGAGGCAGAGGTTGTAACTCTGTGAGATGAACTCACAGATCAGAAAGAAGTTTCTCAGAAAGCTTCTTTCACGTTTTGAACGGATGAAATTTCCTTTATCAGCGTAGGCCTCAATGTGATCCAAAGAAGCCCTTCTCAGATTCCTCAAAGACAGTGTTAATGGCCTGCTCCACGAAACATAAGTGTAACTCTGTGAGATGAATTCACACATCACCAAGAAGTTTCTAAGAAAGCTTCTTTCTAGTTTTCATCTGTGGATATTTCCTTTGTCACTGTAATGTTCATTGCGCTATGAAGTATCTAATTGCAGATTTCCAGAAAACTGTGCTAACAAACTGATCACTGAAGAGAAACGTGTAACTCTGTGAGTTGCATTCACACTTGGCAATGCAGTTTCTCAGAAAGCTTCTCTTTAGTTATTATGTGAGGATATTTCCTTTATCACCATGGGCCCCAATAGGCTCCCAAATATCACTTTGCAGATTCCACGAAAAGAGTGTTAGCAAACTGCTTCTTGAGGCAGAGGTTGTAACTCTGTGAGATGAACTCACAGATCAGAAAGAAGTTTCTCAGAAAGCTTCTTTCACGTTTTGAACGGATGAAATTTCCTTTATCAGCGTAGGCCTCAATGTGATCCAAAGAAGCCCTTCTCAGATTCCTCAAAGACAGTGTTAATGGCCTGCTCCACGAAACATAAGTGTAACTCTGTGAGATGAATTCACACATCACCAAGAAGTTTCTAAGAAAGCTTCTTTCTAGTTTTCATCTGTGGATATTTCCTTTGTCACTGTAATGTTCATTGCGCTATGAAGTATCTAATTGCAGATTTCCAGAAAACTGTGCTAACAAACTGATCACTGAAGAGAAACGTGTAACTCTGTGAGTTGCATTCACACTTGGCAATGCAGTTTCTCAGAAAGCTTCTCTTTAGTTATTATGTGAGGATATTTCCTTTATCACCATGGGCCCCAATAGGCTCCCAAATATCACTTTGCAGATTCCACGAAAAGAGTCGTTAGCAAACTGCTTCTTGAGGCAGAGGTTGTAACTCTGTGAGATGAACTCACAGATCAGAAAGAAGTTTCTCAGAAAGCTTCTTTCACGTTTTGAACGGATGAAATTTCCTTTATCAGCGTAGGCCTCAATGTGATCCAAAGAAGCCCTTCTCAGATTCCTCAAAGACAGTGTTAATGGCCTGCTCCACGAAACATAAGTGTAACTCTGTGAGATGAATTCACACATCACCAAGAAGTTTCTAAGAAAGCTTCTTTCTAGTTTTCATCTGTGGATATTTCCTTTGTCACTGTAATGTTCATTGCGCTATGAAGTATCTAATTGCAGATTTCCAGAAAACTGTGCTAACAAACTGATCACTGAAGAGAAACGTGTAACTCTGTGAGTTGCATTCACACTTGGCAATGCAGTTTCTCAGAAAGCTTCTCTTTAGTTATTATGTGAGGATATTTCCTTTATCACCATGGGCCCCAATAGGCTCCCAAATATCACTTTGCAGATTCCACGAAAAGAGTGTTAGCAAACTGCTTCTTGAGGCAGAGGTTGTAACTCTGTGAGATGAACTCACAGATCAGAAAGAAGTTTCTCAGAAAGCTTCTTTCACGTTTTGAACGGATGAAATTTCCTTTATCAGCGTAGGCCTCAATGTGATCCAAAGAAGCCCTTCTCAGATTCCTCAAAGACAGTGTTAATGGCCTGCTCCACGAAACATAAGTGTAACTCTGTGAGATGAATTCACACATCACCAAGAAGTTTCTAAGAAAGCTTCTTTCTAGTTTTCATCTGTGGATATTTCCTTTGTCACTGTAATGTTCATTGCGCTATGAAGTATCTAATTGCAGATTTCCAGAAAACTGTGCTAACAAACTGATCACTGAAGAGAAACGTGTAACTCTGTGAGTTGCATTCACACTTGGCAATGCAGTTTCTCAGAAAGCTTCTCTTTAGTTATTATGTGAGGATATTTCCTTTATCACCATGGGCCCCAATAGGCTCCCAAATATCACTTTGCAGATTCCACGAAAAGAGTGTTAGCAAACTGCTTCTTGAGGCAGAGGTTGTAACTCTGTGAGATGAACTCACAGATCAGAAAGAAGTTTCTCAGAAAGCTTCTTTCACGTTTTGAACGGATGAAATTTCCTTTATCAGCGTAGGCCTCAATGTGATCCAAAGAAGCCCTTCTCAGATTCCTCAAAGACAGTGTTAATGGCCTGCTCCACGAAACATAAGTGTAACTCTGTGAGATGAATTCACACATCACCAAGAAGTTTCTAAGAAAGCTTCTTTCTAGTTTTCATCTGTGGATATTTCCTTTGTCACTGTAATGTTCATTGCGCTATGAAGTATCTAATTGCAGATTTCCAGAAAACTGTGCTAACAAACTGATCACTGAAGAGAAACGTGTAACTCTGTGAGTTGCATTCACACTTGGCAATGCAGTTTCTCAGAAAGCTTCTCTTTAGTTATTATGTGAGGATATTTCCTTTATCACCATGGGCCCCAATAGGCTCCCAAATATCACTTTGCAGATTCCACGAAAAGAGTGTTAGCAAACTGCTTCTTGAGGCAGAGGTTGTAACTCTGTGAGATGAACTCACAGATCAGAAAGAAGTTTCTCAGAAAGCTTCTTTCACGTTTTGAACGGATGAAATTTCCTTTATCAGCGTAGGCCTCAATGTGATCCAAAGAAGCCCTTCTCAGATTCCTCAAAGACAGTGTTAATGGCCTGCTCCACGAAACATAAGTGTAACTCTGTGAGATGAATTCACACATCACCAAGAAGTTTCTAAGAAAGCTTCTTTCTAGTTTTCATCTGTGGATATTTCCTTTGTCACTGTAATGTTCATTGCGCTATGAAGTATCTAATTGCAGATTTCCAGAAAACTGTGCTAACAAACTGATCACTGAAGAGAAACGTGTAACTCTGTGAGTTGCATTCACACTTGGCAATGCAGTTTCTCAGAAAGCTTCTCTTTAGTTATTATGTGAGGATATTTCCTTTATCACCATGGGCCCCAATAGGCTCCCAAATATCACTTTGCAGATTCCACGAAAAGAGTCGTTAGCAAACTGCTTCTTGAGGCAGAGGTTGTAACTCTGTGAGATGAACTCACAGATCAGAAAGAAGTTTCTCAGAAAGCTTCTTTCACGTTTTGAACGGATGAAATTTCCTTTATCAGCGTAGGCCTCAATGTGATCCAAAGAAGCCCTTCTCAGATTCCTCAAAGACAGTGTTAATGGCCTGCTCCACGAAACATAAGTGTAACTCTGTGAGATGAATTCACACATCACCAAGAAGTTTCTAAGAAAGCTTCTTTCTAGTTTTCATCTGTGGATATTTCCTTTGTCACTGTAATGTTCATTGCGCTATGAAGTATCTAATTGCAGATTTCCAGAAAACTGTGCTAACAAACTGATCACTGAAGAGAAACGTGTAACTCTGTGAGTTGCATTCACACTTGGCAATGCAGTTTCTCAGAAAGCTTCTCTTTAGTTATTATGTGAGGATATTTCCTTTATCACCATGGGCCCCAATAGGCTCCCAAATATCACTTTGCAGATTCCACGAAAAGAGTGTTAGCAAACTGCTTCTTGAGGCAGAGGTTGTAACTCTGTGAGATGAACTCACAGATCAGAAAGAAGTTTCTCAGAAAGCTTCTTTCACGTTTTGAACGGATGAAATTTCCTTTATCAGCGTAGGCCTCAATGTGATCCAAAGAAGCCCTTCTCAGATTCCTCAAAGACAGTGTTAATGGCCTGCTCCACGAAACATAAGTGTAACTCTGTGAGATGAATTCACACATCACCAAGAAGTTTCTAAGAAAGCTTCTTTCTAGTTTTCATCTGTGGATATTTCCTTTGTCACTGTAATGTTCATTGCGCTATGAAGTATCTAATTGCAGATTTCCAGAAAACTGTGCTAACAAACTGATCACTGAAGAGAAACGTGTAACTCTGTGAGTTGCATTCACACTTGGCAATGCAGTTTCTCAGAAAGCTTCTCTTTAGTTATTATGTGAGGATATTTCCTTTATCACCATGGGCCCCAATAGGCTCCCAAATATCACTTTGCAGATTCCACGAAAAGAGTGTTAGCAAACTGCTTCTTGAGGCAGAGGTTGTAACTCTGTGAGATGAACTCACAGATCAGAAAGAAGTTTCTCAGAAAGCTTCTTTCACGTTTTGAACGGATGAAATTTCCTTTATCAGCGTAGGCCTCAATGTGATCCAAAGAAGCCCTTCTCAGATTCCTCAAAGACAGTGTTAATGGCCTGCTCCACGAAACATAAGTGTAACTCTGTGAGATGAATTCACACATCACCAAGAAGTTTCTAAGAAAGCTTCTTTCTAGTTTTCATCTGTGGATATTTCCTTTGTCACTGTAATGTTCATTGCGCTATGAAGTATCTAATTGCAGATTTCCAGAAAACTGTGCTAACAAACTGATCACTGAAGAGAAACGTGTAACTCTGTGAGTTGCATTCACACTTGGCAATGCAGTTTCTCAGAAAGCTTCTCTTTAGTTATTATGTGAGGATATTTCCTTTATCACCATGGGCCCCAATAGGCTCCCAAATATCACTTTGCAGATTCCACGAAAAGAGTCTTAGCAAACTGCTTCTTGAGGCAGAGGTTGTAACTCTGTGAGATGAACTCACAGATCAGAAAGAAGTTTCTCAGAAAGCTTCTTTCACGTTTTGAACGGATGAAATTTCCTTTATCAGCGTAGGCCTCAATGTGATCCAAAGAAGCCCTTCTCAGATTCCTCAAAGACAGTGTTAATGGCCTGCTCCACGAAACATAAGTGTAACTCTGTGAGATGAATTCACACATCACCAAGAAGTTTCTAAGAAAGCTTCTTTCTAGTTTTCATCTGTGGATATTTCCTTTGTCACTGTAATGTTCATTGCGCTATGAAGTATCTAATTGCAGATTTCCAGAAAACTGTGCTAACAAACTGATCACTGAAGAGAAACGTGTAACTCTGTGAGTTGCATTCACACTTGGCAATGCAGTTTCTCAGAAAGCTTCTCTTTAGTTATTATGTGAGGATATTTCCTTTATCACCATGGGCCCCAATAGGCTCCCAAATATCACTTTGCAGATTCCACGAAAAGAGTGTTAGCAAACTGCTTCTTGAGGCAGAGGTTGTAACTCTGTGAGATGAACTCACAGATCAGAAAGAAGTTTCTCAGAAAGCTTCTTTCACGTTTTGAACGGATGAAATTTCCTTTATCAGCGTAGGCCTCAATGTGATCCAAAGAAGCCCTTCTCAGATTCCTCAAAGACAGTGTTAATGGCCTGCTCCACGAAACATAAGTGTAACTCTGTGAGATGAATTCACACATCACCAAGAAGTTTCTAAGAAAGCTTCTTTCTAGTTTTCATCTGTGGATATTTCCTTTGTCACTGTAATGTTCATTGCGCTATGAAGTATCTAATTGCAGATTTCCAGAAAACTGTGCTAACAAACTGATCACTGAAGAGAAACGTGTAACTCTGTGAGTTGCATTCACACTTGGCAATGCAGTTTCTCAGAAAGCTTCTCTTTAGTTATTATGTGAGGATATTTCCTTTATCACCATGGGCCCCAATAGGCTCCCAAATATCACTTTGCAGATTCCACGAAAAGAGTGTTAGCAAACTGCTTCTTGAGGCAGAGGTTGTAACTCTGTGAGATGAACTCACAGATCAGAAAGAAGTTTCTCAGAAAGCTTCTTTCACGTTTTGAACGGATGAAATTTCCTTTATCAGCGTAGGCCTCAATGTGATCCAAAGAAGCCCTTCTCAGATTCCTCAAAGACAGTGTTAATGGCCTGCTCCACGAAACATAAGTGTAACTCTGTGAGATGAATTCACACATCACCAAGAAGTTTCTAAGAAAGCTTCTTTCTAGTTTTCATCTGTGGATATTTCCTTTGTCACTGTAATGTTCATTGCGCTATGAAGTATCTAATTGCAGATTTCCAGAAAACTGTGCTAACAAACTGATCACTGAAGAGAAACGTGTAACTCTGTGAGTTGCATTCACACTTGGCAATGCAGTTTCTCAGAAAGCTTCTCTTTAGTTATTATGTGAGGATATTTCCTTTATCACCATGGGCCCCAATAGGCTCCCAAATATCACTTTGCAGATTCCACGAAAAGAGTGTTAGCAAACTGCTTCTTGAGGCAGAGGTTGTAACTCTGTGAGATGAACTCACAGATCAGAAAGAAGTTTCTCAGAAAGCTTCTTTCACGTTTTGAACGGATGAAATTTCCTTTATCAGCGTAGGCCTCAATGTGATCCAAAGAAGCCCTTCTCAGATTCCTCAAAGACAGTGTTAATGGCCTGCTCCACGAAACATAAGTGTAACTCTGTGAGATGAATTCACACATCACCAAGAAGTTTCTAAGAAAGCTTCTTTCTAGTTTTCATCTGTGGATATTTCCTTTGTCACTGTAATGTTCATTGCGCTATGAAGTATCTAATTGCAGATTTCCAGAAAACTGTGCTAACAAACTGATCACTGAAGAGAAACGTGTAACTCTGTGAGTTGCATTCACACTTGGCAATGCAGTTTCTCAGAAAGCTTCTCTTTAGTTATTATGTGAGGATATTTCCTTTATCACCATGGGCCCCAATAGGCTCCCAAATATCACTTTGCAGATTCCACGAAAAGAGTCTTAGCAAACTGCTTCTTGAGGCAGAGGTTGTAACTCTGTGAGATGAACTCACAGATCAGAAAGAAGTTTCTCAGAAAGCTTCTTTCACGTTTTGAACGGATGAAATTTCCTTTATCAGCGTAGGCCTCAATGTGATCCAAAGAAGCCCTTCTCAGATTCCTCAAAGACAGTGTTAATGGCCTGCTCCACGAAACATAAGTGTAACTCTGTGAGATGAATTCACACATCACCAAGAAGTTTCTAAGAAAGCTTCTTTCTAGTTTTCATCTGTGGATATTTCCTTTGTCACTGTAATGTTCATTGCGCTATGAAGTATCTAATTGCAGATTTCCAGAAAACTGTGCTAACAAACTGATCACTGAAGAGAAACGTGTAACTCTGTGAGTTGCATTCACACTTGGCAATGCAGTTTCTCAGAAAGCTTCTCTTTAGTTATTATGTGAGGATATTTCCTTTATCACCATGGGCCCCAATAGGCTCCCAAATATCACTTTGCAGATTCCACGAAAAGAGTGTTAGCAAACTGCTTCTTGAGGCAGAGGTTGTAACTCTGTGAGATGAACTCACAGATCAGAAAGAAGTTTCTCAGAAAGCTTCTTTCACGTTTTGAACGGATGAAATTTCCTTTATCAGCGTAGGCCTCAATGTGATCCAAAGAAGCCCTTCTCAGATTCCTCAAAGACAGTGTTAATGGCCTGCTCCACGAAACATAAGTGTAACTCTGTGAGATGAATTCACACATCACCAAGAAGTTTCTAAGAAAGCTTCTTTCTAGTTTTCATCTGTGGATATTTCCTTTGTCACTGTAATGTTCATTGCGCTATGAAGTATCTAATTGCAGATTTCCAGAAAACTGTGCTAACAAACTGATCACTGAAGAGAAACGTGTAACTCTGTGAGTTGCATTCACACTTGGCAATGCAGTTTCTCAGAAAGCTTCTCTTTAGTTATTATGTGAGGATATTTCCTTTATCACCATGGGCCCCAATAGGCTCCCAAATATCACTTTGCAGATTCCACGAAAAGAGTGTTAGCAAACTGCTTCTTGAGGCAGAGGTTGTAACTCTGTGAGATGAACTCACAGATCAGAAAGAAGTTTCTCAGAAAGCTTCTTTCACGTTTTGAACGGATGAAATTTCCTTTATCAGCGTAGGCCTCAATGTGATCCAAAGAAGCCCTTCTCAGATTCCTCAAAGACAGTGTTAATGGCCTGCTCCACGAAACATAAGTGTAACTCTGTGAGATGAATTCACACATCACCAAGAAGTTTCTAAGAAAGCTTCTTTCTAGTTTTCATCTGTGGATATTTCCTTTGTCACTGTAATGTTCATTGCGCTATGAAGTATCTAATTGCAGATTTCCAGAAAACTGTGCTAACAAACTGATCACTGAAGAGAAACGTGTAACTCTGTGAGTTGCATTCACACTTGGCAATGCAGTTTCTCAGAAAGCTTCTCTTTAGTTATTATGTGAGGATATTTCCTTTATCACCATGGGCCCCAATAGGCTCCCAAATATCACTTTGCAGATTCCACGAAAAGAGTCTTAGCAAACTGCTTCTTGAGGCAGAGGTTGTAACTCTGTGAGATGAACTCACAGATCAGAAAGAAGTTTCTCAGAAAGCTTCTTTCACGTTTTGAACGGATGAAATTTCCTTTATCAGCGTAGGCCTCAATGTGATCCAAAGAAGCCCTTCTCAGATTCCTCAAAGACAGTGTTAATGGCCTGCTCCACGAAACATAAGTGTAACTCTGTGAGATGAATTCACACATCACCAAGAAGTTTCTAAGAAAGCTTCTTTCTAGTTTTCATCTGTGGATATTTCCTTTGTCACTGTAATGTTCATTGCGCTATGAAGTATCTAATTGCAGATTTCCAGAAAACTGTGCTAACAAACTGATCACTGAAGAGAAACGTGTAACTCTGTGAGTTGCATTCACACTTGGCAATGCAGTTTCTCAGAAAGCTTCTCTTTAGTTATTATGTGAGGATATTTCCTTTATCACCATGGGCCCCAATAGGCTCCCAAATATCACTTTGCAGATTCCACGAAAAGAGTCTTAGCAAACTGCTTCTTGAGGCAGAGGTTGTAACTCTGTGAGATGAACTCACAGATCAGAAAGAAGTTTCTCAGAAAGCTTCTTTCACGTTTTGAACGGATGAAATTTCCTTTATCAGCGTAGGCCTCAATGTGATCCAAAGAAGCCCTTCTCAGATTCCTCAAAGACAGTGTTAATGGCCTGCTCCACGAAACATAAGTGTAACTCTGTGAGATGAATTCACACATCACCAAGAAGTTTCTAAGAAAGCTTCTTTCTAGTTTTCATCTGTGGATATTTCCTTTGTCACTGTAATGTTCATTGCGCTATGAAGTATCTAATTGCAGATTTCCAGAAAACTGTGCTAACAAACTGATCACTGAAGAGAAACGTGTAACTCTGTGAGTTGCATTCACACTTGGCAATGCAGTTTCTCAGAAAGCTTCTCTTTAGTTATTATGTGAGGATATTTCCTTTATCACCATGGGCCCCAATAGGCTCCCAAATATCACTTTGCAGATTCCACGAAAAGAGTGTTAGCAAACTGCTTCTTGAGGCAGAGGTTGTAACTCTGTGAGATGAACTCACAGATCAGAAAGAAGTTTCTCAGAAAGCTTCTTTCACGTTTTGAACGGATGAAATTTCCTTTATCAGCGTAGGCCTCAATGTGATCCAAAGAAGCCCTTCTCAGATTCCTCAAAGACAGTGTTAATGGCCTGCTCCACGAAACATAAGTGTAACTCTGTGAGATGAATTCACACATCACCAAGAAGTTTCTAAGAAAGCTTCTTTCTAGTTTTCATCTGTGGATATTTCCTTTGTCACTGTAATGTTCATTGCGCTATGAAGTATCTAATTGCAGATTTCCAGAAAACTGTGCTAACAAACTGATCACTGAAGAGAAACGTGTAACTCTGTGAGTTGCATTCACACTTGGCAATGCAGTTTCTCAGAAAGCTTCTCTTTAGTTATTATGTGAGGATATTTCCTTTATCACCATGGGCCCCAATAGGCTCCCAAATATCACTTTGCAGATTCCACGAAAAGAGTCTTAGCAAACTGCTTCTTGAGGCAGAGGTTGTAACTCTGTGAGATGAACTCACAGATCAGAAAGAAGTTTCTCAGAAAGCTTCTTTCACGTTTTGAACGGATGAAATTTCCTTTATCAGCGTAGGCCTCAATGTGATCCAAAGAAGCCCTTCTCAGATTCCTCAAAGACAGTGTTAATGGCCTGCTCCACGAAACATAAGTGTAACTCTGTGAGATGAATTCACACATCACCAAGAAGTTTCTAAGAAAGCTTCTTTCTAGTTTTCATCTGTGGATATTTCCTTTGTCACTGTAATGTTCATTGCGCTATGAAGTATCTAATTGCAGATTTCCAGAAAACTGTGCTAACAAACTGATCACTGAAGAGAAACGTGTAACTCTGTGAGTTGCATTCACACTTGGCAATGCAGTTTCTCAGAAAGCTTCTCTTTAGTTATTATGTGAGGATATTTCCTTTATCACCATGGGCCCCAATAGGCTCCCAAATATCACTTTGCAGATTCCACGAAAAGAGTCTTAGCAAACTGCTTCTTGAGGCAGAGGTTGTAACTCTGTGAGATGAACTCACAGATCAGAAAGAAGTTTCTCAGAAAGCTTCTTTCACGTTTTGAACGGATGAAATTTCCTTTATCAGCGTAGGCCTCAATGTGATCCAAAGAAGCCCTTCTCAGATTCCTCAAAGACAGTGTTAATGGCCTGCTCCACGAAACATAAGTGTAACTCTGTGAGATGAATTCACACATCACCAAGAAGTTTCTAAGAAAGCTTCTTTCTAGTTTTCATCTGTGGATATTTCCTTTGTCACTGTAATGTTCATTGCGCTATGAAGTATCTAATTGCAGATTTCCAGAAAACTGTGCTAACAAACTGATCACTGAAGAGAAACGTGTAACTCTGTGAGTTGCATTCACACTTGGCAATGCAGTTTCTCAGAAAGCTTCTCTTTAGTTATTATGTGAGGATATTTCCTTTATCACCATGGGCCCCAATAGGCTCCCAAATATCACTTTGCAGATTCCACGAAAAGAGTCTTAGCAAACTGCTTCTTGAGGCAGAGGTTGTAACTCTGTGAGATGAACTCACAGATCAGAAAGAAGTTTCTCAGAAAGCTTCTTCACGTTTTCAACCGATGAAATTTCCTTTATCAGCGTAGGCCTCAATGTGATCCAAAGAAGCCCTTCTCAGATTCCTCAAAGACAGTGTTAATGGACTGCTCCACGAAACATAAGTGTAACTCTGTGAGATGAATTCACACATCACCAAGAAGTTTCTAAGAAAGCTTCTTTCTAGTTTTCATCTGTGGATATTTCCTTGTCACTGTAATGTTCATTGCGCTATGAAGTATCTAATTGCAGATTTCCAGAAAACTGTGCTAACAAACTGATCACTGAAGAGAAACGTGTAACTCTGTGAGTTGCATTCACACTTGGCAATGCAGTTTCTCAGAAAGCTTCTCTTTAGTTATTATGTGAGGATATTTCCTTTATCACCATGGGCCCCAATAGGCTCCCAAATATCACTTTGCAGATTCCACGAAAAGAGTGTTAGCAAACTGCTTCTTGAGGCAGAGGTTGTAACTCTGTGAGATGAACTCACAGATCAGAAAGAAGTTTCTCAGAAAGCTTCTTTCACGTTTTGAACGGATGAAATTTCCTTTATCAGCGTAGGCCTCAATGTGATCCAAAGAAGCCCTTCTCAGATTCCTCAAAGACAGTGTTAATGGCCTGCTCCACGAAACATAAGTGTAACTCTGTGAGATGAATTCACACATCACCAAGAAGTTTCTAAGAAAGCTTCTTTCTAGTTTTCATCTGTGGATATTTCCTTTGTCACTGTAATGTTCATTGCGCTATGAAGTATCTAATTGCAGATTTCCAGAAAACTGTGCTAACAAACTGATCACTGAAGAGAAACGTGTAACTCTGTGAGTTGCATTCACACTTGGCAATGCAGTTTCTCAGAAAGCTTCTCTTTAGTTATTATGTGAGGATATTTCCTTTATCACCATGGGCCCCAATAGGCTCCCAAATATCACTTTGCAGATTCCACGAAAAGAGTGTTAGCAAACTGCTTCTTGAGGCAGAGGTTGTAACTCTGTGAGATGAACTCACAGATCAGAAAGAAGTTTCTCAGAAAGCTTCTTTCACGTTTTGAACGGATGAAATTTCCTTTATCAGCGTAGGCCTCAATGTGATCCAAAGAAGCCCTTCTCAGATTCCTCAAAGACAGTGTTAATGGCCTGCTCCACGAAACATAAGTGTAACTCTGTGAGATGAATTCACACATCACCAAGAAGTTTCTAAGAAAGCTTCTTTCTAGTTTTCATCCGTGGATATTTCCTTTGTCACTGTAATGTTCATTGCGCTATGAAGTATCTAATTGCAGATTTCCAGAAAACTGTGCTAACAAACTGATCACTGAAGAGAAACGTGTAACTCTGTGAGTTGCATTCACACTTGGCAATGCAGTTTCTCAGAAAGCTTCTCTTTAGTTATTATGTGAGGATATTTCCTTTATCACCATGGGCCCCAATAGGCTCCCAAATATCACTTTGCAGATTCCACGAAAAGAGTGTTAGCAAACTGCTTCTTGAGGCAGAGGTTGTAACTCTGTGAGATGAACTCACAGATCAGAAAGAAGTTTCTCAGAAAGCTTCTTTCACGTTTTGAACGGATGAAATTTCCTTTATCAGCGTAGGCCTCAATGTGATCCAAAGAAGCCCTTCTCAGATTCCTCAAAGACAGTGTTAATGGCCTGCTCCACGAAACATAAGTGTAACTCTGTGAGATGAATTCACACATCACCAAGAAGTTTCTAAGAAAGCTTCTTTCTAGTTTTCATCTGTGGATATTTCCTTTGTCACTGTAATGTTCATTGCGCTATGAAGTATCTAATTGCAGATTTCCAGAAAACTGTGCTAACAAACTGATCACTGAAGAGAAACGTGTAACTCTGTGAGTTGCATTCACACTTGGCAATGCAGTTTCTCAGAAAGCTTCTCTTTAGTTATTATGTGAGGATATTTCCTTTATCACCATGGGCCCCAATAGGCTCCCAAATATCACTTTGCAGATTCCACGAAAAGAGTGTTAGCAAACTGCTTCTTGAGGCAGAGGTTGTAACTCTGTGAGATGAACTCACAGATCAGAAAGAAGTTTCTCAGAAAGCTTCTTTCACGTTTTGAACGGATGAAATTTCCTTTATCAGCGTAGGCCTCAATGTGATCCAAAGAAGCCCTTCTCAGATTCCTCAAAGACAGTGTTAATGGCCTGCTCCACGAAACATAAGTGTAACTCTGTGAGATGAATTCACACATCACCAAGAAGTTTCTAAGAAAGCTTCTTTCTAGTTTTCATCTGTGGATATTTCCTTTGTCACTGTAATGTTCATTGCGCTATGAAGTATCTAATTGCAGATTTCCAGAAAACTGTGCTAACAAACTGATCACTGAAGAGAAACGTGTAACTCTGTGAGTTGCATTCACACTTGGCAATGCAGTTTCTCAGAAAGCTTCTCTTTAGTTATTATGTGAGGATATTTCCTTTATCACCATGGGCCCCAATAGGCTCCCAAATATCACTTTGCAGATTCCACGAAAAGAGTGTTAGCAAACTGCTTCTTGAGGCAGAGGTTGTAACTCTGTGAGATGAACTCACAGATCAGAAAGAAGTTTCTCAGAAAGCTTCTTTCACGTTTTGAACGGATGAAATTTCCTTTATCAGCGTAGGCCTCAATGTGATCCAAAGAAGCCCTTCTCAGATTCCTCAAAGACAGTGTTAATGGCCTGCTCCACGAAACATAAGTGTAACTCTGTGAGATGAATTCACACATCACCAAGAAGTTTCTAAGAAAGCTTCTTTCTAGTTTTCATCTGTGGATATTTCCTTTGTCACTGTAATGTTCATTGCGCTATGAAGTATCTAATTGCAGATTTCCAGAAAACTGTGCTAACAAACTGATCACTGAAGAGAAACGTGTAACTCTGTGAGTTGCATTCACACTTGGCAATGCAGTTTCTCAGAAAGCTTCTCTTTAGTTATTATGTGAGGATATTTCCTTTATCACCATGGGCCCCAATAGGCTCCCAAATATCACTTTGCAGATTCCACGAAAAGAGTGTTAGCAAACTGCTTCTTGAGGCAGAGGTTGTAACTCTGTGAGATGAACTCACAGATCAGAAAGAAGTTTCTCAGAAAGCTTCTTTCACGTTTTGAACGGATGAAATTTCCTTTATCAGCGTAGGCCTCAATGTGATCCAAAGAAGCCCTTCTCAGATTCCTCAAAGACAGTGTTAATGGCCTGCTCCACGAAACATAAGTGTAACTCTGTGAGATGAATTCACACATCACCAAGAAGTTTCTAAGAAAGCTTCTTTCTAGTTTTCATCTGTGGATATTTCCTTTGTCACTGTAATGTTCATTGCGCTATGAAGTATCTAATTGCAGATTTCCAGAAAACTGTGCTAACAAACTGATCACTGAAGAGAAACGTGTAACTCTGTGAGTTGCATTCACACTTGGCAATGCAGTTTCTCAGAAAGCTTCTCTTTAGTTATTATGTGAGGATATTTCCTTTATCACCATGGGCCCCAATAGGCTCCCAAATATCACTTTGCAGATTCCACGAAAAGAGTGTTAGCAAACTGCTTCTTGAGGCAGAGGTTGTAACTCTGTGAGATGAACTCACAGATCAGAAAGAAGTTTCTCAGAAAGCTTCTTTCACGTTTTGAACGGATGAAATTTCCTTTATCAGCGTAGGCCTCAATGTGATCCAAAGAAGCCCTTCTCAGATTCCTCAAAGACAGTGTTAATGGCCTGCTCCACGAAACATAAGTGTAACTCTGTGAGATGAATTCACACATCACCAAGAAGTTTCTAAGAAAGCTTCTTTCTAGTTTTCATCTGTGGATATTTCCTTTGTCACTGTAATGTTCATTGCGCTATGAAGTATCTAATTGCAGATTTCCAGAAAACTGTGCTAACAAACTGATCACTGAAGAGAAACGTGTAACTCTGTGAGTTGCATTCACACTTGGCAATGCAGTTTCTCAGAAAGCTTCTCTTTAGTTATTATGTGAGGATATTTCCTTTATCACCATGGGCCCCAATAGGCTCCCAAATATCACTTTGCAGATTCCACGAAAAGAGTGTTAGCAAACTGCTTCTTGAGGCAGAGGTTGTAACTCTGTGAGATGAACTCACAGATCAGAAAGAAGTTTCTCAGAAAGCTTCTTTCACGTTTTGAACGGATGAAATTTCCTTTATCAGCGTAGGCCTCAATGTGATCCAAAGAAGCCCTTCTCAGATTCCTCAAAGACAGTGTTAATGGCCTGCTCCACGAAACATAAGTGTAACTCTGTGAGATGAATTCACACATCACCAAGAAGTTTCTAAGAAAGCTTCTTTCTAGTTTTCATCTGTGGATATTTCCTTTGTCACTGTAATGTTCATTGCGCTATGAAGTATCTAATTGCAGATTTCCAGAAAACTGTGCTAACAAACTGATCACTGAAGAGAAACGTGTAACTCTGTGAGTTGCATTCACACTTGGCAATGCAGTTTCTCAGAAAGCTTCTCTTTAGTTATTATGTGAGGATATTTCCTTTATCACCATGGGCCCCAATAGGCTCCCAAATATCACTTTGCAGATTCCACGAAAAGAGTCTTAGCAAACTGCTTCTTGAGGCAGAGGTTGTAACTCTGTGAGATGAACTCACAGATCAGAAAGAAGTTTCTCAGAAAGCTTCTTTCACGTTTTGAACGGATGAAATTTCCTTTATCAGCGTAGGCCTCAATGTGATCCAAAGAAGCCCTTCTCAGATTCCTCAAAGACAGTGTTAATGGCCTGCTCCACGAAACATAAGTGTAACTCTGTGAGATGAATTCACACATCACCAAGAAGTTTCTAAGAAAGCTTCTTTCTAGTTTTCATCTGTGGATATTTCCTTTGTCACTGTAATGTTCATTGCGCTATGAAGTATCTAATTGCAGATTTCCAGAAAACTGTGCTAACAAACTGATCACTGAAGAGAAACGTGTAACTCTGTGAGTTGCATTCACACTTGGCAATGCAGTTTCTCAGAAAGCTTCTCTTTAGTTATTATGTGAGGATATTTCCTTTATCACCATGGGCCCCAATAGGCTCCCAAATATCACTTTGCAGATTCCACGAAAAGAGTGTTAGCAAACTGCTTCTTGAGGCAGAGGTTGTAACTCTGTGAGATGAACTCACAGATCAGAAAGAAGTTTCTCAGAAAGCTTCTTTCACGTTTTGAACGGATGAAATTTCCTTTATCAGCGTAGGCCTCAATGTGATCCAAAGAAGCCCTTCTCAGATTCCTCAAAGACAGTGTTAATGGCCTGCTCCACGAAACATAAGTGTAACTCTGTGAGATGAATTCACACATCACCAAGAAGTTTCTAAGAAAGCTTCTTTCTAGTTTTCATCTGTGGATATTTCCTTTGTCACTGTAATGTTCATTGCGCTATGAAGTATCTAATTGCAGATTTCCAGAAAACTGTGCTAACAAACTGATCACTGAAGAGAAACGTGTAACTCTGTGAGTTGCATTCACACTTGGCAATGCAGTTTCTCAGAAAGCTTCTCTTTAGTTATTATGTGAGGATATTTCCTTTATCACCATGGGCCCCAATAGGCTCCCAAATATCACTTTGCAGATTCCACGAAAAGAGTCTTAGCAAACTGCTTCTTGAGGCAGAGGTTGTAACTCTGTGAGATGAACTCACAGATCAGAAAGAAGTTTCTCAGAAAGCTTCTTTCACGTTTTGAACGGATGAAATTTCCTTTATCAGCGTAGGCCTCAATGTGATCCAAAGAAGCCCTTCTCAGATTCCTCAAAGACAGTGTTAATGGCCTGCTCCACGAAACATAAGTGTAACTCTGTGAGATGAATTCACACATCACCAAGAAGTTTCTAAGAAAGCTTCTTTCTAGTTTTCATCTGTGGATATTTCCTTTGTCACTGTAATGTTCATTGCGCTATGAAGTATCTAATTGCAGATTTCCAGAAAACTGTGCTAACAAACTGATCACTGAAGAGAAACGTGTAACTCTGTGAGTTGCATTCACACTTGGCAATGCAGTTTCTCAGAAAGCTTCTCTTTAGTTATTATGTGAGGATATTTCCTTTATCACCATGGGCCCCAATAGGCTCCCAAATATCACTTTGCAGATTCCACGAAAAGAGTGTTAGCAAACTGCTTCTTGAGGCAGAGGTTGTAACTCTGTGAGATGAACTCACAGATCAGAAAGAAGTTTCTCAGAAAGCTTCTTTCACGTTTTGAACGGATGAAATTTCCTTTATCAGCGTAGGCCTCAATGTGATCCAAAGAAGCCCTTCTCAGATTCCTCAAAGACAGTGTTAATGGCCTGCTCCACGAAACATAAGTGTAACTCTGTGAGATGAATTCACACATCACCAAGAAGTTTCTAAGAAAGCTTCTTTCTAGTTTTCATCCGTGGATATTTCCTTTGTCACTGTAATGTTCATTGCGCTATGAAGTATCTAATTGCAGATTTCCAGAAAACTGTGCTAACAAACTGATCACTGAAGAGAAACGTGTAACTCTGTGAGTTGCATTCACACTTGGCAATGCAGTTTCTCAGAAAGCTTCTCTTTAGTTATTATGTGAGGATATTTCCTTTATCACCATGGGCCCCAATAGGCTCCCAAATATCACTTTGCAGATTCCACGAAAAGAGTGTTAGCAAACTGCTTCTTGAGGCAGAGGTTGTAACTCTGTGAGATGAACTCACAGATCAGAAAGAAGTTTCTCAGAAAGCTTCTTTCACGTTTTGAACGGATGAAATTTCCTTTATCAGCGTAGGCCTCAATGTGATCCAAAGAAGCCCTTCTCAGATTCCTCAAAGACAGTGTTAATGGCCTGCTCCACGAAACATAAGTGTAACTCTGTGAGATGAATTCACACATCACCAAGAAGTTTCTAAGAAAGCTTCTTTCTAGTTTTCATCTGTGGATATTTCCTTTGTCACTGTAATGTTCATTGCGCTATGAAGTATCTAATTGCAGATTTCCAGAAAACTGTGCTAACAAACTGATCACTGAAGAGAAACGTGTAACTCTGTGAGTTGCATTCACACTTGGCAATGCAGTTTCTCAGAAAGCTTCTCTTTAGTTATTATGTGAGGATATTTCCTTTATCACCATGGGCCCCAATAGGCTCCCAAATATCACTTTGCAGATTCCACGAAAAGAGTGTTAGCAAACTGCTTCTTGAGGCAGAGGTTGTAACTCTGTGAGATGAACTCACAGATCAGAAAGAAGTTTCTCAGAAAGCTTCTTTCACGTTTTGAACGGATGAAATTTCCTTTATCAGCGTAGGCCTCAATGTGATCCAAAGAAGCCCTTCTCAGATTCCTCAAAGACAGTGTTAATGGCCTGCTCCACGAAACATAAGTGTAACTCTGTGAGATGAATTCACACATCACCAAGAAGTTTCTAAGAAAGCTTCTTTCTAGTTTTCATCTGTGGATATTTCCTTTGTCACTGTAATGTTCATTGCGCTATGAAGTATCTAATTGCAGATTTCCAGAAAACTGTGCTAACAAACTGATCACTGAAGAGAAACGTGTAACTCTGTGAGTTGCATTCACACTTGGCAATGCAGTTTCTCAGAAAGCTTCTCTTTAGTTATTATGTGAGGATATTTCCTTTATCACCATGGGCCCCAATAGGCTCCCAAATATCACTTTGCAGATTCCACGAAAAGAGTCTTAGCAAACTGCTTCTTGAGGCAGAGGTTGTAACTCTGTGAGATGAACTCACAGATCAGAAAGAAGTTTCTCAGAAAGCTTCTTTCACGTTTTGAACGGATGAAATTTCCTTTATCAGCGTAGGCCTCAATGTGATCCAAAGAAGCCCTTCTCAGATTCCTCAAAGACAGTGTTAATGGCCTGCTCCACGAAACATAAGTGTAACTCTGTGAGATGAATTCACACATCACCAAGAAGTTTCTAAGAAAGCTTCTTTCTAGTTTTCATCCTGTGGATATTTCCTTTGTCACTGTAATGTTCATTGCGCTATGAAGTATCTAATTGCAGATTTCCAGAAAACTGTGCTAACAAACTGATCACTGAAGAGAAACGTGTAACTCTGTGAGTTGCATTCACACTTGGCAATGCAGTTTCTCAGAAAGCTTCTCTTTAGTTATTATGTGAGGATATTTCCTTTATCACCATGGGCCCCAATAGGCTCCCAAATATCACTTTGCAGATTCCACGAAAAGAGTCTTAGCAAACTGCTTCTTGAGGCAGAGGTTGTAACTCTGTGAGATGAACTCACAGATCAGAAAGAAGTTTCTCAGAAAGCTTCTTTCACGTTTTGAACGGATGAAATTTCCTTTATCAGCGTAGGCCTCAATGTGATCCAAAGAAGCCCTTCTCAGATTCCTCAAAGACAGTGTTAATGGCCTGCTCCACGAAACATAAGTGTAACTCTGTGAGATGAATTCACACATCACCAAGAAGTTTCTAAGAAAGCTTCTTTCTAGTTTTCATCTGTGGATATTTCCTTTGTCACTGTAATGTTCATTGCGCTATGAAGTATCTAATTGCAGATTTCCAGAAAACTGTGCTAACAAACTGATCACTGAAGAGAAACGTGTAACTCTGTGAGTTGCATTCACACTTGGCAATGCAGTTTCTCAGAAAGCTTCTCTTTAGTTATTATGTGAGGATATTTCCTTTATCACCATGGGCCCCAATAGGCTCCCAAATATCACTTTGCAGATTCCACGAAAAGAGTGTTAGCAAACTGCTTCTTGAGGCAGAGGTTGTAACTCTGTGAGATGAACTCACAGATCAGAAAGAAGTTTCTCAGAAAGCTTCTTTCACGTTTTGAACGGATGAAATTTCCTTTATCAGCGTAGGCCTCAATGTGATCCAAAGAAGCCCTTCTCAGATTCCTCAAAGACAGTGTTAATGGCCTGCTCCACGAAACATAAGTGTAACTCTGTGAGATGAATTCACACATCACCAAGAAGTTTCTAAGAAAGCTTCTTTCTAGTTTTCATCTGTGGATATTTCCTTTGTCACTGTAATGTTCATTGCGCTATGAAGTATCTAATTGCAGATTTCCAGAAAACTGTGCTAACAAACTGATCACTGAAGAGAAACGTGTAACTCTGTGAGTTGCATTCACACTTGGCAATGCAGTTTCTCAGAAAGCTTCTCTTTAGTTATTATGTGAGGATATTTCCTTTATCACCATGGGCCCCAATAGGCTCCCAAATATCACTTTGCAGATTCCACGAAAAGAGTCTTAGCAAACTGCTTCTTGAGGCAGAGGTTGTAACTCTGTGAGATGAACTCACAGATCAGAAAGAAGTTTCTCAGAAAGCTTCTTTCACGTTTTGAACGGATGAAATTTCCTTTATCAGCGTAGGCCTCAATGTGATCCAAAGAAGCCCTTCTCAGATTCCTCAAAGACAGTGTTAATGGACTGCTCCACGAAACATAAGTGTAACTCTGTGAGATGAATTCACACATCACCAAGAAGTTTCTAAGAAAGCTTCTTTCTAGTTTTCATCTGTGGATATTTCCTTTGTCACTGTAATGTTCATTGCGCTATGAAGTATCTAATTGCAGATTTCCAGAAAACTGTGCTAACAAACTGATCACTGAAGAGAAACGTGTAACTCTGTGAGTTGCATTCACACTTGGCAATGCAGTTTCTCAGAAAGCTTCTCTTTAGTTATTATGTGAGGATATTTCCTTTATCACCATGGGCCCCAATAGGCTCCCAAATATCACTTTGCAGATTCCACGAAAAGAGTGTTAGCAAACTGCTTCTTGAGGCAGAGGTTGTAACTCTGTGAGATGAACTCACAGATCAGAAAGAAGTTTCTCAGAAAGCTTCTTTCACGTTTTGAACGGATGAAATTTCCTTTATCAGCGTAGGCCTCAATGTGATCCAAAGAAGCCCTTCTCAGATTCCTCAAAGACAGTGTTAATGGCCTGCTCCACGAAACATAAGTGTAACTCTGTGAGATGAATTCACACATCACCAAGAAGTTTCTAAGAAAGCTTCTTTCTAGTTTTCATCTGTGGATATTTCCTTTGTCACTGTAATGTTCATTGCGCTATGAAGTATCTAATTGCAGATTTCCAGAAAACTGTGCTAACAAACTGATCACTGAAGAGAAACGTGTAACTCTGTGAGTTGCATTCACACTTGGCAATGCAGTTTCTCAGAAAGCTTCTCTTTAGTTATTATGTGAGGATATTTCCTTTATCACCATGGGCCCCAATAGGCTCCCAAATATCACTTTGCAGATTCCACGAAAAGAGTCTTAGCAAACTGCTTCTTGAGGCAGAGGTTGTAACTCTGTGAGATGAACTCACAGATCAGAAAGAAGTTTCTCAGAAAGCTTCTTTCACGTTTTGAACGGATGAAATTTCCTTTATCAGCGTAGGCCTCAATGTGATCCAAAGAAGCCCTTCTCAGATTCCTCAAAGACAGTGTTAATGGCCTGCTCCACGAAACATAAGTGTAACTCTGTGAGATGAATTCACACATCACCAAGAAGTTTCTAAGAAAGCTTCTTTCTAGTTTTCATCCTGTGGATATTTCCTTTGTCACTGTAATGTTCATTGCGCTATGAAGTATCTAATTGCAGATTTCCAGAAAACTGTGCTAACAAACTGATCACTGAAGAGAAACGTGTAACTCTGTGAGTTGCATTCACACTTGGCAATGCAGTTTCTCAGAAAGCTTCTCTTTAGTTATTATGTGAGGATATTTCCTTTATCACCATGGGCCCCAATAGGCTCCCAAATATCACTTTGCAGATTCCACGAAAAGAGTCTTAGCAAACTGCTTCTTGAGGCAGAGGTTGTAACTCTGTGAGATGAACTCACAGATCAGAAAGAAGTTTCTCAGAAAGCTTCTTTCACGTTTTGAACGGATGAAATTTCCTTTATCAGCGTAGGCCTCAATGTGATCCAAAGAAGCCCTTCTCAGATTCCTCAAAGACAGTGTTAATGGCCTGCTCCACGAAACATAAGTGTAACTCTGTGAGATGAATTCACACATCACCAAGAAGTTTCTAAGAAAGCTTCTTTCTAGTTTTCATCCGTGGATATTTCCTTTGTCACTGTAATGTTCATTGCGCTATGAAGTATCTAATTGCAGATTTCCAGAAAACTGTGCTAACAAACTGATCACTGAAGAGAAACGTGTAACTCTGTGAGTTGCATTCACACTTGGCAATGCAGTTTCTCAGAAAGCTTCTCTTTAGTTATTATGTGAGGATATTTCCTTTATCACCATGGGCCCCAATAGGCTCCCAAATATCACTTTGCAGATTCCACGAAAAGAGTGTTAGCAAACTGCTTCTTGAGGCAGAGGTTGTAACTCTGTGAGATGAACTCACAGATCAGAAAGAAGTTTCTCAGAAAGCTTCTTTCACGTTTTGAACGGATGAAATTTCCTTTATCAGCGTAGGCCTCAATGTGATCCAAAGAAGCCCTTCTCAGATTCCTCAAAGACAGTGTTAATGGCCTGCTCCACGAAACATAAGTGTAACTCTGTGAGATGAATTCACACATCACCAAGAAGTTTCTAAGAAAGCTTCTTTCTAGTTTTCATCCGTGGATATTTCCTTTGTCACTGTAATGTTCATTGCGCTATGAAGTATCTAATTGCAGATTTCCAGAAAACTGTGCTAACAAACTGATCACTGAAGAGAAACGTGTAACTCTGTGAGTTGCATTCACACTTGGCAATGCAGTTTCTCAGAAAGCTTCTCTTTAGTTATTATGTGAGGATATTTCCTTTATCACCATGGGCCCCAATAGGCTCCCAAATATCACTTTGCAGATTCCACGAAAAGAGTGTTAGCAAACTGCTTCTTGAGGCAGAGGTTGTAACTCTGTGAGATGAACTCACAGATCAGAAAGAAGTTTCTCAGAAAGCTTCTTTCACGTTTTGAACGGATGAAATTTCCTTTATCAGCGTAGGCCTCAATGTGATCCAAAGAAGCCCTTCTCAGATTCCTCAAAGACAGTGTTAATGGCCTGCTCCACGAAACATAAGTGTAACTCTGTGAGATGAATTCACACATCACCAAGAAGTTTCTAAGAAAGCTTCTTTCTAGTTTTCATCTGTGGATATTTCCTTTGTCACTGTAATGTTCATTGCGCTATGAAGTATCTAATTGCAGATTTCCAGAAAACTGTGCTAACAAACTGATCACTGAAGAGAAACGTGTAACTCTGTGAGTTGCATTCACACTTGGCAATGCAGTTTCTCAGAAAGCTTCTCTTTAGTTATTATGTGAGGATATTTCCTTTATCACCATGGGCCCCAATAGGCTCCCAAATATCACTTTGCAGATTCCACGAAAAGAGTGTTAGCAAACTGCTTCTTGAGGCAGAGGTTGTAACTCTGTGAGATGAACTCACAGATCAGAAAGAAGTTTCTCAGAAAGCTTCTTTCACGTTTTGAACGGATGAAATTTCCTTTATCAGCGTAGGCCTCAATGTGATCCAAAGAAGCCCTTCTCAGATTCCTCAAAGACAGTGTTAATGGCCTGCTCCACGAAACATAAGTGTAACTCTGTGAGATGAATTCACACATCACCAAGAAGTTTCTAAGAAAGCTTCTTTCTAGTTTTCATCTGTGGATATTTCCTTTGTCACTGTAATGTTCATTGCGCTATGAAGTATCTAATTGCAGATTTCCAGAAAACTGTGCTAACAAACTGATCACTGAAGAGAAACGTGTAACTCTGTGAGTTGCATTCACACTTGGCAATGCAGTTTCTCAGAAAGCTTCTCTTTAGTTATTATGTGAGGATATTTCCTTTATCACCATGGGCCCCAATAGGCTCCCAAATATCACTTTGCAGATTCCACGAAAAGAGTCTTAGCAAACTGCTTCTTGAGGCAGAGGTTGTAACTCTGTGAGATGAACTCACAGATCAGAAAGAAGTTTCTCAGAAAGCTTCTTTCACGTTTTGAACGGATGAAATTTCCTTTATCAGCGTAGGCCTCAATGTGATCCAAAGAAGCCCTTCTCAGATTCCTCAAAGACAGTGTTAATGGCCTGCTCCACGAAACATAAGTGTAACTCTGTGAGATGAATTCACACATCACCAAGAAGTTTCTAAGAAAGCTTCTTTCTAGTTTTCATCTGTGGATATTTCCTTTGTCACTGTAATGTTCATTGCGCTATGAAGTATCTAATTGCAGATTTCCAGAAAACTGTGCTAACAAACTGATCACTGAAGAGAAACGTGTAACTCTGTGAGTTGCATTCACACTTGGCAATGCAGTTTCTCAGAAAGCTTCTCTTTAGTTATTATGTGAGGATATTTCCTTTATCACCATGGGCCCCAATAGGCTCCCAAATATCACTTTGCAGATTCCACGAAAAGAGTCTTAGCAAACTGCTTCTTGAGGCAGAGGTTGTAACTCTGTGAGATGAACTCACAGATCAGAAAGAAGTTTCTCAGAAAGCTTCTTTCACGTTTTGAACGGATGAAATTTCCTTTATCAGCGTAGGCCTCAATGTGATCCAAAGAAGCCCTTCTCAGATTCCTCAAAGACAGTGTTAATGGCCTGCTCCACGAAACATAAGTGTAACTCTGTGAGATGAATTCACACATCACCAAGAAGTTTCTAAGAAAGCTTCTTTCTAGTTTTCATCTGTGGATATTTCCTTTGTCACTGTAATGTTCATTGCGCTATGAAGTATCTAATTGCAGATTTCCAGAAAACTGTGCTAACAAACTGATCACTGAAGAGAAACGTGTAACTCTGTGAGTTGCATTCACACTTGGCAATGCAGTTTCTCAGAAAGCTTCTCTTTAGTTATTATGTGAGGATATTTCCTTTATCACCATGGGCCCCAATAGGCTCCCAAATATCACTTTGCAGATTCCACGAAAAGAGTGTTAGCAAACTGCTTCTTGAGGCAGAGGTTGTAACTCTGTGAGATGAACTCACAGATCAGAAAGAAGTTTCTCAGAAAGCTTCTTTCACGTTTTGAACGGATGAAATTTCCTTTATCAGCGTAGGCCTCAATGTGATCCAAAGAAGCCCTTCTCAGATTCCTCAAAGACAGTGTTAATGGCCTGCTCCACGAAACATAAGTGTAACTCTGTGAGATGAATTCACACATCACCAAGAAGTTTCTAAGAAAGCTTCTTTCTAGTTTTCATCCGTGGATATTTCCTTTGTCACTGTAATGTTCATTGCGCTATGAAGTATCTAATTGCAGATTTCCAGAAAACTGTGCTAACAAACTGATCACTGAAGAGAAACGTGTAACTCTGTGAGTTGCATTCACACTTGGCAATGCAGTTTCTCAGAAAGCTTCTCTTTAGTTATTATGTGAGGATATTTCCTTTATCACCATGGGCCCCAATAGGCTCCCAAATATCACTTTGCAGATTCCACGAAAAGAGTCTTAGCAAACTGCTTCTTGAGGCAGAGGTTGTAACTCTGTGAGATGAACTCACAGATCAGAAAGAAGTTTCTCAGAAAGCTTCTTTCACGTTTTGAACGGATGAAATTTCCTTTATCAGCGTAGGCCTCAATGTGATCCAAAGAAGCCCTTCTCAGATTCCTCAAAGACAGTGTTAATGGCCTGCTCCACGAAACATAAGTGTAACTCTGTGAGATGAATTCACACATCACCAAGAAGTTTCTAAGAAAGCTTCTTTCTAGTTTTCATCTGTGGATATTTCCTTTGTCACTGTAATGTTCATTGCGCTATGAAGTATCTAATTGCAGATTTCCAGAAAACTGTGCTAACAAACTGATCACTGAAGAGAAACGTGTAACTCTGTGAGTTGCATTCACACTTGGCAATGCAGTTTCTCAGAAAGCTTCTCTTTAGTTATTATGTGAGGATATTTCCTTTATCACCATGGGCCCCAATAGGCTCCCAAATATCACTTTGCAGATTCCACGAAAAGAGTGTTAGCAAACTGCTTCTTGAGGCAGAGGTTGTAACTCTGTGAGATGAACTCACAGATCAGAAAGAAGTTTCTCAGAAAGCTTCTTTCACGTTTTGAACGGATGAAATTTCCTTTATCAGCGTAGGCCTCAATGTGATCCAAAGAAGCCCTTCTCAGATTCCTCAAAGACAGTGTTAATGGCCTGCTCCACGAAACATAAGTGTAACTCTGTGAGATGAATTCACACATCACCAAGAAGTTTCTAAGAAAGCTTCTTTCTAGTTTTCATCTGTGGATATTTCCTTTGTCACTGTAATGTTCATTGCGCTATGAAGTATCTAATTGCAGATTTCCAGAAAACTGTGCTAACAAACTGATCACTGAAGAGAAACGTGTAACTCTGTGAGTTGCATTCACACTTGGCAATGCAGTTTCTCAGAAAGCTTCTCTTTAGTTATTATGTGAGGATATTTCCTTTATCACCATGGGCCCCAATAGGCTCCCAAATATCACTTTGCAGATTCCACGAAAAGAGTCTTAGCAAACTGCTTCTTGAGGCAGAGGTTGTAACTCTGTGAGATGAACTCACAGATCAGAAAGAAGTTTCTCAGAAAGCTTCTTTCACGTTTTGAACGGATGAAATTTCCTTTATCAGCGTAGGCCTCAATAGTGATCCAAAGAAGCCCTTCTCAGATTCCTCAAAGACAGTGTTAATGGACTGCTCCACGAAACATAAGTGTAACTCTGTGAGATGAATTCACACATCACCAAGAAGTTTCTAAGAAAGCTTCTTTCTAGTTTTCATCTGTGGATATTTCCTTTGTCACTGTAATGTTCATTGCGCTATGAAGTATCTAATTGCAAATTTCCAGAAAACTGTGCTAACAAACTGATCACTGAAGAGAAACCGTGTAACTCTGTGAGTTGCATTCACACTTGGCAATGCAGTTTCTCAGAAAGCTTCTCTTTAGTTATTATGTGAGGATATTTCCTTTATCACCATGGGCCCCAATAGGCTCCCAAATATCACTTTGCAGATTCCACGAAAAGAGTGTTAGCAAACTGCTTCTTGAGGCAGAGGTTGTAACTCTGTGAGATGAACTCACAGATCAGAAAGAAGTTTCTCAGAAAGCTTCTTTCACGTTTTGAACGGATGAAATTTCCTTTATCAGCGTAGGCCTCAATGTGATCCAAAGAAGCCCTTCTCAGATTCCTCAAAGACAGTGTTAATGGCCTGCTCCACGAAACATAAGTGTAACTCTGTGAGATGAATTCACACATCACCAAGAAGTTTCTAAGAAAGCTTCTTTCTAGTTTTCATCCGTGGATATTTCCTTTGTCACTGTAATGTTCATTGCGCTATGAAGTATCTAATTGCAGATTTCCAGAAAACTGTGCTAACAAACTGATCACTGAAGAGAAACGTGTAACTCTGTGAGTTGCATTCACACTTGGCAATGCAGTTTCTCAGAAAGCTTCTCTTTAGTTATTATGTGAGGATATTTCCTTTATCACCATGGGCCCCAATAGGCTCCCAAATATCACTTTGCAGATTCCACGAAAAGAGTCTTAGCAAACTGCTTCTTGAGGCAGAGGTTGTAACTCTGTGAGATGAACTCACAGATCAGAAAGAAGTTTCTCAGAAAGCTTCTTTCACGTTTTGAACGGATGAAATTTCCTTTATCAGCGTAGGCCTCAATGTGATCCAAAGAAGCCCTTCTCAGATTCCTCAAAGACAGTGTTAATGGCCTGCTCCACGAAACATAAGTGTAACTCTGTGAGATGAATTCACACATCACCAAGAAGTTTCTAAGAAAGCTTCTTTCTAGTTTTCATCTGTGGATATTTCCTTTGTCACTGTAATGTTCATTGCGCTATGAAGTATCTAATTGCAGATTTCCAGAAAACTGTGCTAACAAACTGATCACTGAAGAGAAACGTGTAACTCTGTGAGTTGCATTCACACTTGGCAATGCAGTTTCTCAGAAAGCTTCTCTTTAGTTATTATGTGAGGATATTTCCTTTATCACCATGGGCCCCAATAGGCTCCCAAATATCACTTTGCAGATTCCACGAAAAGAGTGTTAGCAAACTGCTTCTTGAGGCAGAGGTTGTAACTCTGTGAGATGAACTCACAGATCAGAAAGAAGTTTCTCAGAAAGCTTCTTTCACGTTTTGAACGGATGAAATTTCCTTTATCAGCGTAGGCCTCAATGTGATCCAAAGAAGCCCTTCTCAGATTCCTCAAAGACAGTGTTAATGGCCTGCTCCACGAAACATAAGTGTAACTCTGTGAGATGAATTCACACATCACCAAGAAGTTTCTAAGAAAGCTTCTTTCTAGTTTTCATCCGTAGATATTTCCTTTGTCACTGTAATGTTCATTGCGCTATGAAGTATCTAATTGCAGATTTCCAGAAAACTGTGCTAACAAACTGATCACTGAAGAGAAACGTGTAACTCTGTGAGTTGCATTCACACTTGGCAATGCAGTTTCTCAGAAAGCTTCTCTTTAGTTATTATGTGAGGATATTTCCTTTATCACCATGGGCCCCAATAGGCTCCCAAATATCACTTTGCAGATTCCACGAAAAGAGTCTTAGCAAACTGCTTCTTGAGGCAGAGGTTGTAACTCTGTGAGATGAACTCACAGATCAGAAAGAAGTTTCTCAGAAAGCTTCTTTCACGTTTTGAACGGATGAAATTTCCTTTATCAGCGTAGGCCTCAATGTGATCCAAAGAAGCCCTTCTCAGATTCCTCAAAGACAGTGTTAATGGCCTGCTCCACGAAACATAAGTGTAACTCTGTGAGATGAATTCACACATCACCAAGAAGTTTCTAAGAAAGCTTCTTTCTAGTTTTCATCCGTGGATATTTCCTTTGTCACTGTAATGTTCATTGCGCTATGAAGTATCTAATTGCAGATTTCCAGAAAACTGTGCTAACAAACTGATCACTGAAGAGAAACGTGTAACTCTGTGAGTTGCATTCACACTTGGCAATGCAGTTTCTCAGAAAGCTTCTCTTTAGTTATTATGTGAGGATATTTCCTTTATCACCATGGGCCCCAATAGGCTCCCAAATATCACTTTGCAGATTCCACGAAAAGAGTGTTAGCAAACTGCTTCTTGAGGCAGAGGTTGTAACTCTGTGAGATGAACTCACAGATCAGAAAGAAGTTTCTCAGAAAGCTTCTTTCACGTTTTGAACGGATGAAATTTCCTTTATCAGCGTAGGCCTCAATGTGATCCAAAGAAGCCCTTCTCAGATTCCTCAAAGACAGTGTTAATGGCCTGCTCCACGAAACATAAGTGTAACTCTGTGAGATGAATTCACACATCACCAAGAAGTTTCTAAGAAAGCTTCTTTCTAGTTTTCATCCGTAGATATTTCCTTTGTCACTGTAATGTTCATTGCGCTATGAAGTATCTAATTGCAGATTTCCAGAAAACTGTGCTAACAAACTGATCACTGAAGAGAAACGTGTAACTCTGTGAGTTGCATTCACACTTGGCAATGCAGTTTCTCAGAAAGCTTCTCTTTAGTTATTATGTGAGGATATTTCCTTTATCACCATGGGCCCCAATAGGCTCCCAAATATCACTTTGCAGATTCCACGAAAAGAGTGTTAGCAAACTGCTTCTTGAGGCAGAGGTTGTAACTCTGTGAGATGAACTCACAGATCAGAAAGAAGTTTCTCAGAAAGCTTCTTTCACGTTTTGAACGGATGAAATTTCCTTTATCAGCGTAGGCCTCAATGTGATCCAAAGAAGCCCTTCTCAGATTCCTCAAAGACAGTGTTAATGGCCTGCTCCACGAAACATAAGTGTAACTCTGTGAGATGAATTCACACATCACCAAGAAGTTTCTAAGAAAGCTTCTTTCTAGTTTTCATCCGTGGATATTTCCTTTGTCACTGTAATGTTCATTGCGCTATGAAGTATCTAATTGCAGATTTCCAGAAAACTGTGCTAACAAACTGATCACTGAAGAGAAACGTGTAACTCTGTGAGTTGCATTCACACATGGCAATGCAGTTTCTCAGAAAGCTTCTCTTTAGTTATTATGTGAGGATATTTCCTTTATCACCATGGGCCCCAATAGGCTCCCAAATATCACTTTGCAGATTCCACGAAAAGAGTGTTAGCAAACTGCTTCTTGAGGCAGAGGTTGTAACTCTGTGAGATGAACTCACAGATCAGAAAGAAGTTTCTCAGAAAGCTTCTTTCACGTTTTGAACGGATGAAATTTCCTTTATCAGCGTAGGCCTCAATGTGATCCAAAGAAGCCCTTCTCAGATTCCTCAAAGACAGTGTTAATGGCCTGCTCCACGAAACATAAGTGTAACTCTGTGAGATGAATTCACACATCACCAAGAAGTTTCTAAGAAAGCTTCTTTCTAGTTTTCATCTGTGGATATTTCCTTTGTCACTGTAATGTTCATTGCGCTATGAAGTATCTAATTGCAGATTTCCAGAAAACTGTGCTAACAAACTGATCACTGAAGAGAAACGTGTAACTCTGTGAGTTGCATTCACACTTGGCAATGCAGTTTCTCAGAAAGCTTCTCTTTAGTTATTATGTGAGGATATTTCCTTTATCACCATGGGCCCCAATAGGCTCCCAAATATCACTTTGCAGATTCCACGAAAAGAGTCTTAGCAAACTGCTTCTTGAGGCAGAGGTTGTAACTCTGTGAGATGAACTCACAGATCAGAAAGAAGTTTCTCAGAAAGCTTCTTTCACGTTTTGAACGGATGAAATTTCCTTTATCAGCGTAGGCCTCAATGTGATCCAAAGAAGCCCTTCTCAGATTCCTCAAAGACAGTGTTAATGGCCTGCTCCACGAAACATAAGTGTAACTCTGTGAGATGAATTCACACATCACCAAGAAGTTTCTAAGAAAGCTTCTTTCTAGTTTTCATCCGTAGATATTTCCTTTGTCACTGTAATGTTCATTGCGCTATGAAGTATCTAATTGCAGATTTCCAGAAAACTGTGCTAACAAACTGATCACTGAAGAGAAACGTGTAACTCTGTGAGTTGCATTCACACTTGGCAATGCAGTTTCTCAGAAAGCTTCTCTTTAGTTATTATGTGAGGATATTTCCTTTATCACCATGGGCCCCAATAGGCTCCCAAATATCACTTTGCAGATTCCACGAAAAGAGTCTTAGCAAACTGCTTCTTGAGGCAGAGGTTGTAACTCTGTGAGATGAACTCACAGATCAGAAAGAAGTTTCTCAGAAAGCTTCTTTCACGTTTTGAACGGATGAAATTTCCTTTATCAGCGTAGGCCTCAATGTGATCCAAAGAAGCCCTTCTCAGATTCCTCAAAGACAGTGTTAATGGCCTGCTCCACGAAACATAAGTGTAACTCTGTGAGATGAATTCACACATCACCAAGAAGTTTCTAAGAAAGCTTCTTTCTAGTTTTCATCTGTGGATATTTCCTTTGTCACTGTAATGTTCATTGCGCTATGAAGTATCTAATTGCAGATTTCCAGAAAACTGTGCTAACAAACTGATCACTGAAGAGAAACGTGTAACTCTGTGAGTTGCATTCACACTTGGCAATGCAGTTTCTCAGAAAGCTTCTCTTTAGTTATTATGTGAGGATATTTCCTTTATCACCATGGGCCCCAATAGGCTCCCAAATATCACTTTGCAGATTCCACGAAAAGAGTGTTAGCAAACTGCTTCTTGAGGCAGAGGTTGTAACTCTGTGAGATGAACTCACAGATCAGAAAGAAGTTTCTCAGAAAGCTTCTTTCACGTTTTCAACCGATGAAATTTCCTTTATCAGCGTAGGCCTCAATGTGATCCAAAGAAGCCCTTCTCAGATTCCTCAAAGACAGTGTTAATGGCCTGCTCCACGAAACATAAGTGTAACTCTGTGAGATGAATTCACACATCACCAAGAAGTTTCTAAGAAAGCTTCTTTCTAGTTTTCATCCGTGGATATTTCCTTTGTCACTGTAATGTTCATTGCGCTATGAAGTATCTAATTGCAGATTTCCAGAAAACTGTGCTAACAAACTGATCACTGAAGAGAAACGTGTAACTCTGTGAGTTGCATTCACACTTGGCAATGCAGTTTCTCAGAAAGCTTCTCTTTAGTTATTATGTGAGGATATTTCCTTTATCACCATGGGCCCCAATAGGCTCCCAAATATCACTTTGCAGATTCCACGAAAAGAGTCTTAGCAAACTGCTTCTTGAGGCAGAGGTTGTAACTCTGTGAGATGAACTCACAGATCAGAAAGAAGTTTCTCAGAAAGCTTCTTTCACGTTTTGAACGGATGAAATTTCCTTTATCAGCGTAGGCCTCAATGTGATCCAAAGAAGCCCTTCTCAGATTCCTCAAAGACAGTGTTAATGGACTGCTCCACGAAACATAAGTGTAACTCTGTGAGATGAATTCACACATCACCAAGAAGTTTCTAAGAAAGCTTCTTTCTAGTTTTCATCTGTGGATATTTCCTTTGTCACTGTAATGTTCATTGCGCTATGAAGTATCTAATTGCAGATTTCCAGAAAACTGTGCTAACAAACTGATCACTGAAGAGAAACGTGTAACTCTGTGAGTTGCATTCACACTTGGCAATGCAGTTTCTCAGAAAGCTTCTCTTTAGTTATTATGTGAGGATATTTCCTTTATCACCATGGGCCCCAATAGGCTCCCAAATATCACTTTGCAGATTCCACGAAAAGAGTGTTAGCAAACTGCTTCTTGAGGCAGAGGTTGTAACTCTGTGAGATGAACTCACAGATCAGAAAGAAGTTTCTCAGAAAGCTTCTTTCACGTTTTGAACGGATGAAATTTCCTTTATCAGCGTCGGCCTCAATGTGATCCAAAGAAGCCCTTCTCAGATTCCTCAAAGACAGTGTTAATGGCCTGCTCCACGAAACATAAGTGTAACTCTGTGAGATGAATTCACACATCACCAAGAAGTTTCTAAGAAAGCTTCTTTCTAGTTTTCATCTGTGGATATTTCCTTTGTCACTGTAATGTTCATTGCGCTATGAAGTATCTAATTGCAGATTTCCAGAAAACTGTGCTAACAAACTGATCACTGAAGAGAAACGTGTAACTCTGTGAGTTGCATTCACACTTGGCAATGCAGTTTCTCAGAAAGCTTCTCTTTAGTTATTATGTGAGGATATTTCCTTTATCACCATGGGCCCCAATAGGCTCCCAAATATCACTTTGCAGATTCCACGAAAAGAGTGTTAGCAAACTGCTTCTTGAGGCAGAGGTTGTAACTCTGTGAGATGAACTCACAGATCAGAAAGAAGTTTCTCAGAAAGCTTCTTTCACGTTTTGAACGGATGAAATTTCCTTTATCAGCGTAGGCCTCAATGTGATCCAAAGAAGCCCTTCTCAGATTCCTCAAAGACAGTGTTAATGGCCTGCTCCACGAAACATAAGTGTAACTCTGTGAGATGAATTCACACATCACCAAGAAGTTTCTAAGAAAGCTTCTTTCTAGTTTTCATCTGTGGATATTTCCTTTGTCACTGTAATGTTCATTGCGCTATGAAGTATCTAATTGCAGATTTCCAGAAAACTGTGCTAACAAACTGATCACTGAAGAGAAACGTGTAACTCTGTGAGTTGCATTCACACTTGGCAATGCAGTTTCTCAGAAAGCTTCTCTTTAGTTATTATGTGAGGATATTTCCTTTATCACCATGGGCCCCAATAGGCTCCCAAATATCACTTTGCAGATTCCACGAAAAGAGTGTTAGCAAACTGCTTCTTGAGGCAGAGGTTGTAACTCTGTGAGATGAACTCACAGATCAGAAAGAAGTTTCTCAGAAAGCTTCTTTCACGTTTTGAACGGATGAAATTTCCTTTATCAGCGTAGGCCTCAATGTGATCCAAAGAAGCCCTTCTCAGATTCCTCAAAGACAGTGTTAATGGCCTGCTCCACGAAACATAAGTGTAACTCTGTGAGATGAATTCACACATCACCAAGAAGTTTCTAAGAAAGCTTCTTTCTAGTTTTCATCCGTGGATATTTCCTTTGTCACTGTAATGTTCATTGCGCTATGAAGTATCTAATTGCAGATTTCCAGAAAACTGTGCTAACAAACTGATCACTGAAGAGAAACGTGTAACTCTGTGAGTTGCATTCACACTTGGCAATGCAGTTTCTCAGAAAGCTTCTCTTTAGTTATTATGTGAGGATATTTCCTTTATCACCATGGGCCCCAATAGGCTCCCAAATATCACTTTGCAGATTCCACGAAAAGAGTCTTAGCAAACTGCTTCTTGAGGCAGAGGTTGTAACTCTGTGAGATGAACTCACAGATCAGAAAGAAGTTTCTCAGAAAGCTTCTTTCACGTTTTAAACGGATGAAATTTCCTTATCAGCGTAAGCCTCAATGTGATCCAAAGAAGCCCTTCTCAGATTCCTCAAAGACAGTGTTAATGGCCTGCTCCACGAAACATAAGTGTAACTCTGTGAGATGAATTCACACATCACCAAGAAGTTTCTAAGAAAGCTTCTTTCTAGTTTTCATCTGTGGATATTTCCTTTGTCACTGTAATGTTCATTGCGCTATGAAGTATCTAATTGCAGATTTCCAGAAAACTGTGCTAACAAACTGATCACTGAAGAGAAACGTGTAACTCTGTGAGTTGCATTCACACTTGGCAATGCAGTTTCTCAGAAAGCTTCTCTTTAGTTATTATGTGAGGATATTTCCTTTATCACCATGGGCCCCAATAGGCTCCCAAATATCACTTTGCAGATTCCACGAAAAGAGTCTTAGCAAACTGCTTCTTGAGGCAGAGGTTGTAACTCTGTGAGATGAACTCACAGATCAGAAAGAAGTTTCTCAGAAAGCTTCTTTCACGTTTTGAACGGATGAAATTTCCTTTATCAGCGTCGGCCTCAATGTGATCCAAAGAAGCCCTTCTCAGATTCCTCAAAGACAGTGTTAATGGCCTGCTCCACGAAACATAAGTGTAACTCTGTGAGATGAATTCACACATCACCAAGAAGTTTCTAAGAAAGCTTCTTTCTAGTTTTCATCTGTGGATATTTCCTTTGTCACTGTAATGTTCATTGCGCTATGAAGTATCTAATTGCAGATTTCCAGAAAACTGTGCTAACAAACTGATCACTGAAGAGAAACGTGTAACTCTGTGAGTTGCATTCACACTTGGCAATGCAGTTTCTCAGAAAGCTTCTCTTTAGTTATTATGTGAGGATATTTCCTTTATCACCATGGGCCCCAATAGGCTCCCAAATATCACTTTGCAGATTCCACGAAAAGAGTCTTAGCAAACTGCTTCTTGAGGCAGAGGTTGTAACTCTGTGAGATGAACTCACAGATCAGAAAGAAGTTTCTCAGAAAGCTTCTTTCACGTTTTGAACGGATGAAATTTCCTTTATCAGCGTAGGCCTCAATGTGATCCAAAGAAGCCCTTCTCAGATTCCTCAAAGACAGTGTTAATGGCCTGCTCCACGAAACATAAGTGTAACTCTGTGAGATGAATTCACACATCACCAAGAAGTTTCTAAGGAAAGCTTCTTTCTAGTTTTCATCTGTGGATATTTCCTTTGTCACTGTAATGTTCATTGCGCTATGAAGTATCTAATTGCAGATTTCCAGAAAACTGTGCTAACAAACTGATCACTGAAGAGAAACCTGTAACTCTGTGAGTTGCATTCACACTTGGCAATGCAGTTTCTCCGAAAGCTTCTCTTTAGTTATTATGTGAGGATATTTCCTTTATCACCATGGGCCCCAATAGGCTCCCAAATATCACTTTGCAGATTCCACGAAAAGAGTCTTAGCAAACTACTTCTCTGTGAGATGAACTCACAGATCAGAAAGAGTTTCTCAGAAAGCTTCTTTCACGTTTTGAACGGATGAAATTCCTTTATCAGCGTAGGCCTCAATATGATCCAAAGAAGCCCTTCTCAGATTCCTCAAAGACAGTGTTAATGGACTGCTCCACGAAACATAAGTGTAACTCTGTGAGATGAATTCACACATCACCAAGAAGTTTCTAAGAAAGCTTCTTTCTAGTTTTCATCTGTGGATATTTCCTTTGTCACTGTAATGTTCATTGCGCTATGAAGTATCTAATTGCAGATTTCCAGAAAACTGTGCTAACAAACTGATCACTGAAGAGAAACGTGTAACTCTGTGAGTTGCATTCACACTTGGCAATGCAGTTTCTCAGAAAGCTTCTCTTTAGTTATTATGTGAGGATATTTCCTTTATCACCATGGGCCCCAATAGGCTCCCAAATATCACTTGCAGATTCCACGAAAAGAGTGTTAGCAAACTGCTTCTTGAGGCAGAGGTGTAAACTCTGTGAGATGAACTCACAGATCAGAAAGAAGTTTCTCAGAAAGCTTCTTTCACGTTTTTGAACGGATGAAATTTCCTTTATCAGCGTAGGCCTCAATGTGATCCAAAGAAGCCCTTCTCAGATTCCTCAAAGACAGTGTTAATGGCCTGCTCCACGAAACATAAGTGTAACTCTGTGAGATGAATTCACACATCACCAAGAAGTTTCTAAGAAAGCTTCTTTCTAGTTTTCATCTGTGGATATTTCCTTTGTCACTGTAATGTTCATTGCGCTATGAAGTATCTAATTGCAGATTTCCAGAAAAACTGTGCTAACAAACTGATCACTGAAGAGAAACGTGTAACTCTGTGAGTTGCATTCACACTTGGCAATGCAGTTTCTCAGAAAGCTTCTCTTTAGTTATTATGTGAGGATATTTCCTTTATCACCATGGGCCCCAATAGGCTCCCAAATATCACTTTGCAGATTCCACGAAAAGAGTGTTAGCAAACTGCTTCTTGAGGCAGAGGTTGTAACTCTGTGAGATGAACTCACAGATCAGAAAGAAGTTTCTCAGAAAGCTTCTTTCACGTTTTGAACGGATGAAATTTCCTTTATCAGCGTAGGCCTCAATGTGATCCAAAGAAGCCCTTCTCAGATTCCTCAAAGACAGTGTTAATGGCCTGCTCCACGAAACATAAGTGTAACTCTGTGAGATGAATTCACACATCACCAAGAAGTTTCTAAGAAAGCTTCTTTCTAGTTTTCATCCGTAGATATTTCCTTTGTCACTGTAATGTTCATTGTGCTACGAAGTATCTAATTGCAGTTTTCCAGAAAACTGTGCTAACAAACTGATCACTGAAGAGAAACGTGTAACTCTGTGAGTTGCATTCACACTTGGCAATGCAGTTTCTCAGAAAGCTTCTCTTTAGTTATTATGTGAGGATATTTCCTTTATCACCATGGGCCCCAATAGGCTCCCAAATATCACTTTGCAGATTCCACGAAAAGAGTCTTAGCAAACTGCTTCTTGAGGCAGAGGTTGTAACTCTGTGAGATGAACTCACAGATCAGAAAGAAGTTTCTCAGAAAGCTTCTTTCACGTTTTGAACGGATGAAATTTCCTTTATCAGCGTAGGCCTCAATGTGATCCAAAGAAGCCCTTCTCAGATTCCTCAAAGACAGTGTTAATGGCCTGCTCCACGAAACATAAGTGTAACTCTGTGAGATGAATTCACACATCACCAAGAAGTTTCTAAGAAAGCTTCTTTCTAGTTTTCATCTGTGGATATTTCCTTTGTCACTGTAATGTTCATTGCGCTATGAAGTATCTAATTGCAGATTTCCAGAAAACTGTGCTAACAAACTGATCACTGAAGAGAAACGTGTAACTCTGTGAGTTGCATTCACACTTGGCAATGCAGTTTCTCAGAAAGCTTCTCTTTAGTTATTATGTGAGGATATTTCCTTTATCACCATGGGCCCCAATAGGCTCCCAAATATCACTTTGCAGATTCCACGAAAAGAGTGTTAGCAAACTGCTTCTTGAGGCAGAGGTTGTAACTCTGTGAGATGAACTCACAGATCAGAAGAAGTTTCTCAGAAAGCTTCTTTCACGTTTTGAACGGATGAAATTTCCTTTATCAGCGTAGGCCTCAATGTGATCCAAAGAAGCCCTTCTCAGATATCCTCAAAGACAGTGTTAATGGCCTGCTCCACGAAACATAAGTGTAACTCTGTGAGATGAATTCACACATCACCAAGATAGTTTCTAAGAAAGCTTCTTTCTAGTTTTCATCTGTAGATATTTCCTTTGTCACTGTAATGTTCATGCGCTATGAAGTATCTAATTGCAGATTTCCAGAAAACTGTGCTAACAAACTGATCACTGAAGAGAAACGTGTAACTCTGTGAGTTGCATCACAATTGGCAATGCAGTTTCTCAGAAAGCTTCTCTTTAGTTATTATGTGAGGATATTTCCTTTATCACTATGGGCCCCAATAGGCTCCCAAATATCACTTTGCAGATTCCACGAAAAGAGTGTTAGCAAACTTCGTCTTGAGGCAGAGGTTGTAACTCTGTGAGATGAACTCACAGATCAGAAAGAAGTTTCTCAGAAAGCTTCTTTCACGTTTTGAACGGATGAAATTTCCTTTA
>NW_022142994.1:0-12569 GCF_007565055.1 Rhinopithecus roxellana | reverse complement strand
GCTGACTTTCCAGGCACCCCGGCTCTTTGCAGGGCAGCAGATGACAGAACATGAGTCCACTTTCCAGTAGGGTCAGGAATAAAACAGAATTGCAATCATAAGGAGGTTGATAAAGTTGGTGAACTGGCTTCTCTGTGACTCTAGGGTCTCAGCCCCAGGTCACAGCATCCCTGCAAGTGGGTCAGTCCCCCGAGGAAATTGCCAGTCACCCTGTTGGGGCTCACAGGAGCCTGAGCACGGGCATCCCTTCAGTAGGATGAGAATCCCATGGCCTTCAGGTGGGCAGCACCAGGGAAGGGCGGCTCCAGGCAGGACAGCACTGGACTCTGATTGTGACATGGGGATCTTGGCCTGGCTTCACCCTGTCCCTGCATGACCAGGGCCAACTCAAAATGATAGCACTGCCCCTCCAAAACAAGGCACAGCTGCCTTCCACCCTTTCACAGTCCACCCTGTGTTAATCACTGTATCTTTACAAAGTTTTCACTAACGTCACGATAACAGCAACAGCCGCTATTTGTCGTGAGGTTTTTTGTTTCTTGGTTTTAGATTCTGGGGACCTGTGGAAACCCCACGCTCCCGGAGCATTGCTCAGAGCTAACCTCATCAGTCCTCAGGTGGAAGGGTGGGGATCCTATAAGAGGAAACCAGACAGAGACCCTCAACCTCGGAGGAGCCCCAGGCGCTCCTCTCCCCACCCCTCAACAAGGGAGGGCTGGCTGCTTCTGCACCTGGGAGGGGGGCTTCCCTGCTCATGGAGAAATCTTTCTGTGGGCAGGATCCTCTGTGTGACCTCGGGCGGCTCTCAGACCCTCTCTGGACCTCAATCTCATCACTTGTAGAAGGAAGTTTGGTCTGTCCCACAGAGCCCTGCCAAAACGGTAGATCTCAGGAAGATGGAGACCCCCTTGGTGGGCCTCGCACCAACATTTCTCTGCTTCTCTGGGGGTCTCATTAGCTACCAGAGACCCTGACCCTGCCCCCTCCTCAAGCCACAGCCCAGATGGGTTCTTTGCCCCCAGCCACCCCTCCTGCGCCCAGGGCTGGCTTCCATTTGCACATGCAGAGGAGGGGAGGGGAGGCTGCTTTTCCTGCCTGGGCACCTCCTTGGCGCCAACATCCCAGAGGAAGGGAGGAGCAGCCTCAGAGTAGCTCTCCGCAGAGTCCCCATGCAAAGGAGGCCGCGCTGGGCAGGGGGAGGTGTGCAGGCACAGGGCAGCCCTGACCTGGTGACAGAGCCTGAGCCCAGAGGTGTAGGGCCGGGCCTGGGTCCTGGGAACAGGCAGGAAGGGGCGCCTCTGCCAACCCACCCCTCCTGCCCTCGCTGCCCTCTGTGTGCTCTGCCTGTGGCTTCTGCCTGCCCTATTGTGGGAACTCCACCGCCACAGAAGCCACTACATGCTCTTCGTGCTACAAAACTGCAAGGGACAACTGTGACCCAGTGAGCAGCCTGATTAATGATGAAGCGACTGCAGTCCCTGCTGCGGGGGAAACTCCCCGGTGGGTTCTGAGTTTTCTTTGCTTTCCCACAGACTCAGAGCTTTCTCCAGAAGGACCCAAATTCCCCTGTTTATTCTGGGGAACAGATCATGAAAGTAGCAGTGGAAGGTTCTGGACTAGGAGGTTCCGGTTCAGCGCAAGGCTGGTGCAGACTGCCTGGCTGGCAGGGGCAGCTGGCCTCTTTGGGGCCTGTGCCCGGGGCTGCAGGGTGGACAGAGGCCAGACCCTGCTGTTGTGGGGTTTCACAGTGGATAGGGGTGGGGGACAGGGCCTGACCCCTTATAAGGACATGCAGGTGAGATTAAAGGGCTTCGGGGCACAGATTGGGGAGAGGCTGCTTCTGGCCAGAATTCATGGAAGTCTACCTGAAAGAGGTGGCTGTAGCGCATAGGGCTAGGTTTGTAGATAAGATTCATACTGAGGCCGGGCGCGGTGGCTCACGCCTGTAATCCCAGCACTTTGGGAGGCCGAGGCGGGGCGGATCACGAGGTCAGGAGATTGAGACCATCCTGGCTAACAGGGTGAAACCCCATCTCTACTAAAAAATACAAAAAAATTAGCCAGGCAAGTGTGTGGCAGGCACCTGTAGTCCCAGCTACTCAGGAGGCTGAGGCAGGGGAATGGCGTGAACCTGGGAGGCGGAGCTTTTCAGTGAGCCAAGATTGTACCACTGCACTCCAGCCTGGGCGACAGAGCGAGACTCCGTTAAAAATATATATATATATTCATATTGAGATTGGAAGAAAGGGACATTGCACAGGGTGCACGGTTTAGGCAAAGGTGCAGAGAGGGAAATGTGCAGATATAAATTAGGGCAACAACAGCTGGGCATGGTGGCTCACGCCTGTAATCCCAGCACTTTGGGAGGCTGAGGCGGATGGATCACAAGGTCAGGAGATCGAGACTATCCTGGCTAACATGGTGAAAACCCCGTCTCTACTAAAAATACAAAAAATCAGCTGGGCTTGGTGGCGGCCACCTGTAGTCCCAGCTGCTGGAGAGGCTGATGCAGAAGAATGCGTGAAACCTGGGAGGTGGAGCTTGCAGTAAGCCGAGATCGCGCCACCGCACTCCAGCCTGGGTGACAGAGCAGACTCCGTCTCAAAAAAAAAAAAAAAAAATAGGGCAATAGCATGAAACCCCCGCACAGGGCACAGCCTAAATGCAAGACTGAGAGCCAGTCACATGAGGACAGGCTGGTGTCTGCCTTGCCCCGTGCTGTGGGCATCCCCAGGGCCAAGCATGGTGCCTGGCATGCAGTGAACCTTCAGCGTTCGAGTAAACACAGGACTGACCGAGTAAACACAGGACTGAAGGAAGGTAGGTGAGATGGATGCAAAGGGCCCAGTGTGCCTCAGTCTTCTTTGGGAGGTGGCCGGGACCAGGGATATTTTTGAGGTGGTTCTCCTCACCAGGGGTTACCGAGTTTATTCCTCCTCAGTTCTCCCAGGCTGTGAGATGGATGCCAAGGGGACCTTCCAGACAAAATATCCCGAAGTCTGGGCCTATCCGAAACATCTTGAGAGATCTTTATGCTGCTGTGAGGACTCTAGGACCTGGAGGTCTGTCAGGGCAATCAGGAATGCTCCCTGGAGGAGGTGGCAGTGAGGCAGAGCTTTGTGGAGGGGCAGCAGGGGAGAGAATGCTGTGGCCAGGGGAAGGGGAAGGGCCATGACAGGGAAGCAGGCCAGACCTGTTAGGCCTATTAGGAGAGTGTGAAGGGGAATTGGATGTGAGTGGGAGGAACGGCCATGGTAACTCCTTGTCTCAACGCCTCTGACTAAAGTGGGCAGGCACACCACCCAGGAATCTGTCGCGCTTGCCCCAGGGGCTGCTGCAACAGCCCACTCCGCTTTGGCCAGAGGGCACTGGAACAGGCAGAGATGTGGTCCTTCTCCCTGAAAGACAGGGAAGGAACGTTCCTGCCCCAGGCTCTGCCCAGGCTCATACAGAAGCCTGTCCCCGAGGCAGTGGGTGGAACGAGGATGCTGTCAGTCACAGAGCATCCAAGCAGCTGGGGCGGAAGCTCTTCATCATCTTCAATTGCATTTGACAGCTGTGGCTGACCGGGGGTGGGCAGCTAGGCAGAAGTGTCATCCCCGTCACACCCAGTTCACCTGAGGCTCATCAGGGCAGTGACTTGCCTAGGGTCTCCTGGAGCAGCTCAGGAAGGATTGAGCATTTGTTTACATCTCCATCACTGACAGCTGAAACTGGATTCATCCTGCCCTACCCAGGGGCCCGGGAATCAGGGATCAGGGCCAGTCCAGCTGAGATGTGAGGGTCCCAAATGGTATTTCCACCCCTGGCCCCAAAATAGGCCCCATTCTCCCCTGTCCAAAGACTTGACGTGCCCGTTGATGTGTCTGTCGTTCCTGATGGGGTGTCCTCTTGGTTCCTCAGGTCGGAAATCCAAGGGTCATCTCTGTCCCTGGGCTCTCCCTCACGCCCACATCCAGTCCATCAGCAAAGTGTGTTAGTTGGCTACCTGGATGTGTCCGGAATTTGTCTCCTCCCTCCGCCTTCCATCTCTCTGCTGGACCACAGCCGTTGAACTCATGCCCCAGCTTCCGGCCTTCTGGTCTAGTCCATCTTCCTCTCAAAAGCCCAGTGATCTCCAAACACGAGTCTGAGCAAGGCTCTCCCCTCTCAAAATCCTTCAATGCCTCCCCATTACCCTCAGGACAAGCCCACATTCTGCCTACTTCTCCAGGGCTCAACTTTTTCCTCCAGCTCACCACCCACCACATCACTTTGTCCAGCCAACATGGACCTTCTTTCAGTTCCTTGAAAATGCCAGGCCCTTACTGATACCCAAGCCTTTGTACAGGCTGTTCTTTTCCTGTCTGGAACATTCTCTCCTGCTCCCCCATCTCACTTCCTTTTACCCTACCCTCATTTCAGAGGGCCAGCTTGAACCCTCACTCCTTCCTTCCTCTATATCCCCAGAGTTCATTGACTTCCCTCTTCATGGCTGTCTTCATATTGTTTGTGATTGCTAATTTACTTGTTGGGACGCACACAAAAGACTGTAAATCCTTGAAGGATCTCTTTTATATGTTCCAACTTTATCCCTCCAGGACTTAGCAACCTTAGTGGGTGCTCATAAATGTTTATTAGGCCAGTGTTGTGGCTCCAAACCTGTAATTCCAATACTTTGGGAGGCAGAGGCAGGTGGATCACTTCAGCCCAGGAGTTCAAGACAAGCCTAGGCAGTGTGGTAAACAACCAAACCCTGTCTCTTCTACAAAAAAAAAATGCAAAAAAATGACCAGGCACAGTGGCTCATGCCTGTAATCCCAGCACTTTGGGAGGCCAAGGCAGGTGGATCACAAGGTCAAGGATATCGGACCTTCCTGGCCAACATGGTGAAATCCCGTCTCTACTAAATATACAAAAAAAAAAAAAAAATTAGCTGGGTGTAGTGGAGTGTTGCCTGTGATCCCCAGCTACTCGGGAGGCTGAGGCAAGGAGAATCGCTTGAACCCGGGAGGTGGAGATTGCAGTGAGGCCGAGATCACACCACTGCACTCCATCCTGTGCAACACAGCCGAGACTCTGTCTCAAAAAAAAAAAAAATTAGCCAGGTTGGTTACCTTGTGGCACCTGTTTCCTCCCAAGCTACTCTGGAGGCTGAGTAGGGAGGATCACCGACATCAGGAAGGTTGAGGCCTGCAGTGAGCCATTATTGCACCACTGCGTTCCAGCTGGGAGGCATAGTGAGACCCTGTCTCAAAATATATATATATATGTTTACTGAATGTATAAATAGGTGAGTGGTTTTATGGATGGGTGAATTAAATGAATGGGTGAATGGATAATTGCCGTGTAAATGAGTGGAACGGATTGATGGTGGATCGATAGCTGGCTGTGTGGATGGGTGATGGATAATATGAGTTGCTGGACAGGCAGATGACAGGATGGATGGATGGCTGGTAGATAAATGAGGATGAGTGGATGTGGTGGCTGGCATGAATGCATAGCTGGATGTGTCGATGAGGGCATGGGTGCAGCGAATCACTAGTCGCATGGCTGGGTCGCTCATGGCGGGCTCGACTGCCTGGAGCTGCCTGCCTGGCTCGCTGGCTGGGTCTCGCTTGCCTGGCTCCCTGGCTGGGTCGCGGCTGGCTGGCCGCTGGCTGTCTGGCTGGCTGGTCACCCGCCTCCTCGCTGGCTGGCTGGGTCGCTGGCTGGCTGGCTCGCTGGCTGGCTGCCTGGCTGTGTGGCTGGCTGGTGCCCGCCTCCCTGGCTGGCTGGGTCGCCTGCCTGCTCCCTGGCTGGTTGGCTGGCTGCCTGGCGGGCTGCTGCTGGAGCTGCCTGCCTGGGTGTGGGGGTGGATGGCTGGCCGGATGGACGGCTGGCTGAATGACTGCCGCTGCTGGCTGGCTGCATGAAACCTGGCTCGCTGCGCCGCCGGATGGACTGCTGGATGGGTGGGTGTGTGTATAGCTGTACCGCTCGCTGGATGTTGTGGTTGCCTGGGTGAATAGGGCTGGGTGCGTGGCTTGATAGATGATGGATATACATGCCTGGATGCATGGCTAGATGGCTGGTCACCTTAGAGATTCTGAAACTCAACATGGGCCCCCTTACATTCTATCCCAGGGCAATTATTTTTAAACCATGTGTCCCATCATTTCATGAGACACACCAAATCCTTCTGTCATGGATAAAGCAGAGGAATCTAACCAAGGATACCCTATTCCTCCTCCATCTAGTTTACACTTCCTTGTGGTTGTGGCCATTTTCTGCCAAACCTACATTGCTTCAACTGTGGCTTGGATCTCAACCTTTATTCATCCCAGAGGGGCCTCCTTCCCTCAGTTGAGCCCCCATCTTCTAGCTCTTTACTGTCTCCCATCCCATGACCCTTTCCCTCTGCTGACAACATGATCCTGTCTCTCCACTTCCATAAAGACCTCCCCTTGACCTCAATACCCCCGCATGGTGCCTTCCCATTTCTCCTTTCATTCATGACCAAACTGCTCCGATGTGTGGTCTGTACTTCCCTCTACCATTTCCTCTCTGCCCACTTGTGATTTAATTAATCCTCAGCAATGTGGCTTCCAGCTCTGATGTTCTAGGAAAGGTGCTCTGTCTGAGCCTCTCGATCCCCTCCAGCCACTCCCTGAACCTCCCATCGCCTTACATTGGGCAGTGTGGGGCAGTGGTTACCAGCAGGGCTCTGGAATCATTAGCTACAGCCCTGGGTCCCAGTCCCTCTGCTACTTGTTCCTGGTTGTGTGACCAACAGCAATTTTCTGAACCTCACTTTTCTCATCTGTGAAATGGGTGTGATGATAAACACTCCCTCATGGTATGGCCTGGAAGACTGACTGAGATGAAGTCTGTAAAGTTCCTGGTCTCCAGCTGGCTCAGGGAATCACCTTGTCATCCCTGGGAACCTACCTCCCTTCTTGATGCTCCTCCCACTGGGATTTGGGACATGGTTCTTCCCTGGGCTCCCCAAGAGCTCCTCTTCTCAGAAATGTCCCTGAGCTCTCACTACAAGGCTGGGGTGGGTGGCGGGGGTGGTCTCAGCAGTTAAGTCTATTAGTTTACTTTGTCCTCACAACAGCTTCAGGGGTAAGAACTATTAGTTTTTACAGATGAGAAAATTAGGAACTGACCAGAGTAGTTTAAACCACCAGTCCACTGTAATCCCAGCACTTTGGGAGGCTGAGGTGGGAGGATCGCTTGAGCCCAGGAGCTTGAGACCATGGGCAACATAGTGAGACTCTGTCTCCACACATACAAAAAATGAAAATTAGCCCATCACAGTGGTGCATGACTGAGCCATGACTGTGGCACTGCGCTTTAGCCTGGGCAAAAGAGCAAGATTCCATTTCAAAAAAAAAAAAAAATCTACTTCACGAGCACAGAGCTAGCTGGTGGCAGGAGCAAGCCTGGGCCTCTGTCCTAGACTTTGTTTTTGCCTCAAGCAACCTTCTCTTCCTCCCTGACATCATCTACCCCAGATCTTTTACCTTTGGATAAATACTTGTCTGTCTCCAGCCCTGACCAGTAACCAATCAGACACGCCTACCTGGACGCTGCCCCTTCCTGCCCATCTTTCTGTGGCACCCCTCAGCTCTCTCTGCCTTGCAGCCTGGCCAGCTCTGTCAGTTCTGTCCCCCACACTAACCTGTGGGCTGCTGGGAAGCAGAAATCTGTCCTGCTATGGTTCATTCAGCCCCAAGTACCAGAAGTGCAAAACCGAGTTCCCTCTCACACCACCCTCTTTTTTTTCTGTTCAAGCCAGCATTGTTTCCCACCTCCCTGTCTGCCCCCAGTCTGAAACTTTGCCCTTGACTCATTCCCTCGCCTCCATCCCCCACGTTAATCAGGCAGAGACTCTGCTCAGCGCTGTCTTCAGTGGGAGCTTGGCTTCCTCGCTTCCTTCTCATCTCCACTGGCTCAGCCCTCATCCTTCACACCCAGAGAGTCTCAACAACTTCTGGGACTGTTTCCTCCTCTCTGGTCTCTCCTGACACCTCCCTCATCAGCTGTATGCCCATATGTGATGGATCTTTCACAAGGGCTGCCCCAACCATATAATGCCCCCTTCCCTCCAAAACCATCAATGGCTCCCTGCTTCCTTCCCCATCCAGTCAAACTTTTCAGGCCAATCTTGAAGCTGTACCTTCAATCTAGCCCTCCTTCCTATTCAGTCTCATCTCACTACTCCCAACATTCAGTTTCCTTGAGGGCCAGTGCGTCCCCTCACTTTGTGTCTGATTTGCTGCTTCCAAACTCCTGTCCGCTTCTTGTATGGATTATCTTCTCTTGATCCAAAGACCATCCACCTCTCATCTAAGACATGCCATGAGAGATCCAGTGAGGGGGCCACCTCACAGTGGAGGGGTTAGGAGCAAAGACTCTAGGTCAGGTCACCTGGTTTTGAATTCAGCTCTCCCATCAGCAGGTGGTGACACTGAGCTCAAAGTCACTTCTCTCTGAGCCTCAGTTCTACAGCTGCAAAATGAAAATAATAACAATAATTAGAAGGCTTTGGTTTGCATCAACTGCCTTACTTGCATATATCTGGCAAATAGTACACGTTTCTGACTTTAAATATCATCTATATGCCAACCACTCCCAAGTTTCTTCTCGCAACTCCAGCAGCTCCTTCTACGTCCAGCTGCCTACTCGCCATGCCAAATAGGCAGCTCCAACCCTCCAAGTCCGAAGCGAATTCCTGATTCCCACCCACCCTACACCTGCTCTCTCCTCCTTCTCTGCCAGCCCCTTCCTTCCGGTTTACTAGGGCCAGAAACCTGGACGCTATCCCTGACGCCTCTTCCTCTCGCCCCCAACTTCCCATCTGTTGGGTGAGCTCATGTCCGCTGCTTCCAAATACACCCAGAAACCAGCATCTTCCCTGGCTTCCTACAACTGCCTTCTTGGTGCTCTCCCTGTCTCCATCCTTGCCCCCTAAAGTGTATTCTCAGCAGAGCAGCAGAGGGACCATGAATCTCCTGTGTTCAGAACGTCCCCCGAGGCTCTCCACCTCACCCAGAGGACAAGTCCAAGACCCTCTGATAGCCTGGAATGTTCTGACCCTCCACTGCCTGGAATGTTCTGTCCCTAGATACCTGCAGGACTCACTCCTTCACCTTTTTCAAATCTTTGTTTAGGCTGGGCATGGTGGCTCACGCCTGTAATCCCAGCACTTTGGGATGCAGAGGCAAGTGGATAACTTGAAGTCAGGAGTTCGAGACCAGCCTGGTCAACATGATGAAATCCCGTCTCCACTAAAAATACAAAAATTAGCTGAGTATGGTGGCAGGTGCCTGTAGTCCCAGGTACTTGGGAGGTTTTGAGGCAGGAGAATCGCTTGAGCCCAGGAGGCAGAGGTTGCAGTGAGCCGAGATCATGCCCAACAACTCCAGCCTGGGCAACAGAGCAAGACTCTGTCTCAATATATATATATATATATATATTTGTTTAGATTACATCTTTCAGTGAAGTCTACCCTATTTCAAATTGCATGCCATCCCCATCTCTCCTCCTCTTGCTTTTTTTTTTTTTTCTTTTTTTGCTGAAATGCTTATATCCTCTGACATGCTGAGACTTCGCTTACTTATGTCTGCTATTTGCTGTCTGTCTCCCACCTGTAACCCCCACCCCCCCCCCCTACTGGGATGTAAATTGCATGAGAACAGAGGCCTCTGTTTCTTTCTTTAATGGAGTATATTCGCGACACATCGTAGGCCGTCAATATTGGAGTAAGTGAGTGAATGGATAAATGGCTGGTGTTGTTCCTGAAGCAGAAAGAATGCAGAAACCCATTGGTAAGAGAGTAATCACTCTTTACCAACGGACTGTCCCAATGTCTCTCTGATGCCTGGGGCCCCAGGACTTCTGGGCTTCAACTCAAGCCTTGTAAACGAGTGCATTTTATTCATTGCTAGAGTCTGACCTCTTTCCAAGGAAAACCTGTCCCTGGTTTCCAAGCTGCTTCAAAGGTAGGTCTATGGTCCCCTGATGACATTGGGAAAATTCGAGGTTTACCCCCCTCAGGGTACAGTAACAGAAATCACTGAGAACTCAGAAGTCCTTTGCTTCTATCCTGGCAGCCTGCCTGCAGTGGGGGTGGAGGATTGTCCTGCCAAAACTCGACCCTCTGGGCACCCGAGGAAGATCTGTTCAGCACCAGGGTCAGTGACAAGCACCCAGCATCCTGGGAAGAAGCCTTGCACCCTTTCCAAAAAGCCTGGTGGATCTGGCCTCTTTGAAAGGCCTTGGGAATCTCAACCACTGCAAAAGCCAGCAGGGAACGAGGTCACGTCTCAATAGTATTTGGGGATTTGACACATGGCACAGTGCCACCTGGGGTCATGGCTCTCCCCAGTGGGGGCCGAGGGTATCGGGAAGGGATGTGGCCACTTTCTGAGCAGGCCCCAGACCTGGGAAGCAGGAGTCCCTAGAGAGCCCTTTGCAGGGAGGAACCGACACCTCAGCTGCCCTCTGAGCTGTGTCTGTCCCTCTGCATAGTGGGGCTTTCACCTCAACCACACTTGGCTAACGATAGGGTCCGCCTTCCTTTCTGCCTTGCCTGGGCTCTGCCCTCTCAGCTTATGGGTGACTGGGCTCTCTCCATTGTCTCAGGTTGAGTTCATTAAGGATGTGCTCTCTGGGGAAGTAGTGGGAAAGTGGAGGAGTAAAGACAGAGAAAGGATGAAAGTCCAGCAAGGGTGTGACCTCAGGTGACGTCCCCGGAGGGCAGCTTCAGCCAGATTCCTCAGAGGGGCCTGGGAGAGTGATTGAAAGTAAAATCAACCAAAAGCAGTGGGGCCTGGGTAGGGCACCAGCGTTGCTAACCCACACCCCTGTACCCACGAACAGGTTAACAGATGTATTACCCACGTCACTGAGCCCCGCTTTCCTCCCCTAATCACAGCCTCTATGCACTAGAGGAACAGAATTTGGCAGCCATTAGTCCCACGCATTTCTTCACATCTCACTAACTCATGTGTGTATGTCCTTAAGCAAAATATATACCATTGTTCATGCACATTCTTTCCTTCTTTTTTTTTTTTTTAACAGATGGAGTCTCGCACTATTTCCCAGGCTGGGCTGCAGTGGCGTGATCTTGGCTCACTGCAACCTCTACCTCTAGGGTTCAAGCGACTCTCCCACCTCAGCCTCCTGAGTAGCTGGGATTACAGGGGCACACTGCCATGCCCAGCTAATTTTGTATTTTTAGTAGAGATGTGGTTTCACCATGTTGGCCAGGCTGGTCTCAAACTGCTGACCTCAGGTGATCCTCCTGCCTTGGCCTCCCAAAGTGTTGGGATTATAGGCATGAGCCACCATGCTGGGGCCTGTTCATGTTCATTTCTAAGCTTTATATCGACACCATCATCTTATACCTGTATTTCCACATCTTGCGGCATTACACCTGACAGTGTCATTTGTGTTGATACAGGCCAAATGCATAGTTCTTTCTTTCTTTTTTCATCATTGTATGCTATTCTACACACCAACTATACCACAATTTACAAAAAAAAGAAGAGAAGAAAGAAGAAGGATCTCTGAAGTGAGGTTTCCTGCTGGCTTAGTTACTAAGTGCGTGACTTTGGGTTTCTTTTTTTTTTTTTGAGATGGGGTCTCGCTCTTGTTGCCTAGGCTGGAGTGCAATGGTGCGGTCTCGACTCACTGCAACCTCTGCCTCCAGGATCAAGCGATTCTCCTGCCTCAGCCTCCCAAGTAGCTGGGATTACAGGAACACGCCACCACACATGGCTGATTTTTGTATTTTTAGTAGAGACAGGGTGTCACCATGTTGGCCAGGCTGGTCTGGAACTCTTGGCCTCAGGTGATCCACCTGCCTCAGCCTCCCAAAGTGCTGGGATTACAGGTGTGAGCCATGATGTCCGGCCTGGGTAAATTTCTGAATCTTCTCTCTGTGCCTTTGCACTCCCATCTGGAAAATGGGGCTCAGATGGAAACCAGCCCAATACTCCCATACACTGTTCTTTGGACAAACATAGAAATTGACCCTTCTGGTCTTATAGCTTGAAACTTATATTTGTTTTATCTGAGTTCCTTCCTCAAGTAATGACCTGTTGGGCCTCTCAAAAAAAAAAAAAAAAGTATCAAAGAACTGAGACTCCCTCATTCACCATGATTGCTACCTTGCCCATCTAGTTCCTGTTCTCTTATACATTGTTACATTTCTTCTCTGCTGTATAAACCCCTGGTTTTAGTCAGTCAGGGAGATGGATTTCAGACTGAGTTCCCATCTGCTGGTTGCAGCATTTGATTAAAGTCTTCCTTGGCAATATTTGGTGTCTCAGCGATTGGCTTTCTGGGCAGGGAGCAGCAGGACCTACCGCACACCTGGTGTTTTGGTAACACTATGAGCATGAGCTCATCTTTGAGCTGTGACAGGGATGACAATGAGAAAACCCATCCAAAGGCTCACAGGGATGTCATGGGGACAGTGAACCTCATGAGAAGAAGGTCTATGTCGGGTCAGGCACAGTGGCTCATGCCTGTAATCCCAACAGTTGGGGAGGCCAAGGCAGGCCTGCCATCTCTAAGAGCTGTAGCGCTCACCACAA
>NW_022142993.1:0-10102 GCF_007565055.1 Rhinopithecus roxellana | reverse complement strand
GGTGGAGGTCCGAGACAGGCTGAATGTGGTGATTTTTGCCAATATTGGGATGATTTCCCTATAGCCTCCCTGCTAGCTGATCACAAGGGAGTAGAAGACATGGATCAAAAATGGCCCCCAAACCCACAAGCACTCATTTCTACCTCATCATCTTATAAGAGCATCTGCAGTCCCTGGGTCGTGACAGGCACATAGTCATCACCAGTATGAGAAGATGTGTTGGCATGGGTTATAGTAAATCAAAGAAAAATTGCACCAGATGGAGTTAGTCAAGGAAGGCTATTCAAGATGATTGCAGAGGAGAGGGATTGAACTCAACTCCACTAAAACAAGAGGGGAGCATTTTTAAAGCTCTGGGTGAGCTAGTGGAAAAGTACTAGAGTATGTTAGGGAGTAGGTTGGTCAATGTAATTAGGCCATCAGTGTTTCCTAGTTGGTCTTTACTGAAGTTAGGTTCTTAGTCTTCTGCAAAGTCTAGGAGATAGGGGCACTGTCTTTCTTGATATTACATTTCAAAGGATGGCTCCCAGATCCTTAAGAAAGATATTCTGGCCGGGCGCAGTGGCTCAAGCCTGTAATCCCAGCACTTTGGGAGGCCGAGACGGGTGGATCACGAGGTCAGGAGATCGAGACCATCCTGGATCACACCGTGAAACCCCGTCTCTACTAAAAATACAAAAAAACTAGCCGGGCGAGGTGGCGGGCGCCGTAGTCCCAGCTACTCGGGAGGCTGAGGCAGGAGAATGGCATAAACCCAGGAGGCGGAGCTTGCAGTGAGCTGAGATCCAGCCACTGCACTCCAGCCTGGGTGATAGAGCGAGACTCCATCTCAAAAAAAAAAAAAAAAAAAAGAAAGAAAGATATTCCTGGGTTACAAAGTGGCAAGAGGCTAGGAGAAGATGTACATCTCAAAGGATCAGAAATAATTTACAATTGCAAGTTTTCTAAAATAAATGCTCGAAGAAAGGGATGTCAGAGAAAGCTATCTAAAGTTTGTCACGCTGAGGGGAACATTACGACCGTCTTTCAAAAGCCAACCACTAGTGGAAAATTTCCATTTGGATTTGGTTATGACGCATTACCAGCCAGGTTATTTGTGTTACTTAAAACCAAAAAAGATACTCAAAGGTCCTAAGCCATGCCCTTTTAAAATCACTTTCATTCATTAATGGAGCCTCTTTACCTAAAAGTGAAAGACTCAAGTAGCAAAATATTAGAATTCAACTAAAAGCCTTTTCTCCAAGCTGCTACTGGGTTGGTAAAAGCTCCAATAAGGCAAATGTATCCTCTGTTCTATAGACAATGGTATTTAAGGTCTCTCATTTTCTGCTTTCCATGATTCGTGTGTATGAGCGGAGGTAGTTTAGGATCTAGGGTGATATTATTGAACTGTTTAAGGCACGGGATTTGAGATCCTGGCTCTGCAATTTAAAGCTCTGTTCTCTTGGGCATGTATTTAGCCTCCCTTAGCCTCAGTTACCTAATGCATACAATGGGTGTGAGTCTGACTACTTCTTAGGGAAGCTATAAGGGTAAAATGACATAGTGCTTATTAGAATCTTAGCACAGTACTTGGTATATAGTCAGGGCCAACAAATGGTAATAACTATTAATATGATATATGTCTTTATGGGGCTTCAAAAGAGAATTTTAGTATAAAAATGTTTTAAATGGTAAGTGCTGTTTCAAGTGTATTATTTGCCTTATTAGAAGTAATATACTTTCCATTATTTCTGTTCAGTCATGATTGGCTTATATAATTAATACAATTATTCAGGGAACAATTATTCTGGTTGCATTATCCAAATGTTGCTCTTTCCAGCTTAATGAAGCTTAATTAGGTGGGCAGGGTAATAAAAACACAGGGTTGCCCACTCAGTGTTGTCACTTGTTAACAAGGTTTAGGGTTGACTGTCAGAGGAAATGACATTCAGATCCTGCTGACTGAGCAGAACCACTTTGAGCAAGAGAAGTTCCTATGCCCCACAGCTCAAGGCTCCTTGGGATCCACTCCAGGATCCTAAGGCTCCGGATGAAAGAACATCCAAAAGACCTCTGCAGAGCTCAGAATTCTTTTCTTGGAGGCCCCAAACAGGCTAGCTTCAGCTGTTCTCTCCATGCCTCCTCCGGGACCCCCAGATTTGTTTTTTTCCAAGCGGTGAGTGTGGGAGCTGGGAGCCCCGTAAGTGGGAGGCAGCCTCTGGGCTATCTGACCACCCAGTGGAGTGGGAAGAAGTGAAGGAGGAAGGGTGATCTGGAAGAGATCTAGAAAGGGCGCCATGTCACATTAGAGTTAATCCTTTTGGTGTAAGCATCCAAGGTCCCAATCTCTGCTGACAGCTATGGCCCAGTGTGAGGTACTTGATGACGGATCCGAGTTTCTCCATGGTGACACGTGTGTGGAAGGTGGGGTGTGGATGTGTGCATGTGTATGCATGTGCAGGTGTGCGAGAGGGAGCTTGGGCTTTTCCTAGAGCCCCTCATCCCCAAACACGAGGTCATACTACTAGGTGATTTTATTTATTTACTTATTAATTTTATTTATTCTTAGACTAGTCAAGTGCGTAATGAGAAGAGGGGAAAGCGTAGAACAAGCAGTTTGATCTGTAACTGACTGTGAACAATCAGTTGGGATAACTCACTACCTTTGGATCAGCCAGTAGGTGATTTTAGATGGTCAAGAGACAAGAGCTTATCATTAAGTCACATCATGAGAAAGTTGTTTGTTTTTCTGTTTTATTTCAGTGCTTCTGATTGTCAGGGAAAAATGGGAATTACTTTGGTAGTAAGATGTTTTTGACTTTCTAAAGTTTTCCTACTCTTTATTAAAAAGATTAATTGAGGCCACTTAAAGAAAGATGTTAACTCAGTAATAGCACAGGTGAGGGCATGGCTGGGGCAAAAATCATGATGTAGGCCAGGCGTGGTGGCTTACGCCTGTAATGCCAGCACTTTGGGAGGCTGAGTTGGGCGTATCACAAGGTCAGGAGTTCGAGACCAGCTTGGTCAACATGGTGAAACCCCATCTCTACTAAGCCAGGTGTGTGGTGGTGCATGTCTGTAATCCCAGCTACTCAGGAGGCTGAGGCAGGAGAATCACTTGAACCTGGAAGGCGGAGGTTGCAGTGAGCTGAGATCGTGCCATTGCACTCCAGCCTGGCAACAGAGGAAGACTCTGTCTCAAAAAAATAAAAATAAAATTCATGATGCGGGATGCACCTGACAAGGCAGACCCACCATCTTGGCTCCAATACACGGTTAGAATGAGAGTGCAGAGTTTTCAGGGGGCTTCATATGTTTACCTTGCCTGACCACTTTTCTCTCAGGTAGCTAAAAGCGGGCCGCTTGAGGGAGGTATGTGATAAGAAGGGGGAGATATCCCTGAAAAACTGTCCAGAAAGAGACACCAACTTTTCTAGAATATACAAGATTTTTCCCCCAGGTCAGCAGCCCCTGCCACATAACTGTGATGGGAAAGCTAATCAGGTATAGCTTATTATTATATATGTGAAGCACTTGGGGGATGTTTGCTGGGATGTGCTCTGAGGTGCTCTTCACTAGGTGAGATTCTTGAAGTTGAATTTTCTTGGTCATGTTTCAGAGTTGCTCAGTTTTTCAGGGCAAGGCAAAAGCAAGGGATGTTGCCCGGACTTATGTAACTGTGTTATTTCCTCTTCTGTCCTTCAGCTCTGAAAATCCAGTGTAGTTCAAGTGCATATCAAATCCTGGATCAAATTGAAGACTACATACTGGTATGTCTTAGGAATTTACAAGTCAGGGTAGATACTGGCCACCTCTATGTGTGGAGGCAGGCCTGGGAGAGAAGCACTACAAGGGAACTCTTGCCATTAAAGTCCTAAGAGTCACTGCACCCAGTAAACTCGTGAGAAAAATTTGCAGCATTGCATATTATGTCTCTGCTACAGGTGAAAAAGTCCCAACAAAACTGGAAATTCTTTGATTTTGACTATTCAGGAGGCTGAGGCAGGAGGATTGCTTGAGCCTAGGAGTTTGAGACCAGCCTGGGCAATACAGGGAGACCCATGAAAAAATATTAGCCTATGTAAGGTTTGGATACACATCTGCTAAAGAATTGCACATGTTTGTTTTGGCTGATAAAGAATATATATCTATTTTTCATCCCTAGACCTTATAAGCAGATGGGACATCTCTTAAGACGTTCCTTCTTGGGGATGAGGAAGAGAAAAGAGAGAAAGGGACAACAAGCCTTGGAAAACTGCAACAGGCAAAATAGTCTGTTTTTCCCACATTCTTTTCCAAATCGTGTCCCCTAATTTCAGCATCCTTCTCGTTTCCAGCCACTCAACCCAATCTTCTCCCAGTGCTTGACATTCCTCCTAAAATAGAAGAAATCCGTTTGTGAACTCTTTCCAGTGAGGTACTCCCCGGGTGTTTCCCTTGTAAGGTGTCATTATTTTAAAAGAGGATCAATCCCTAGAAAAGACAATGAAATTAACTATATGAAAGTATTGAAATTCATTACACCTGGGACAAAAGGTGGGGTGAATGTGAGCTGAAGGTGGTAGAGATTTTCAGGGCTCCTGTGCTTGATCCATCCATGGGGCAGATGCAGTGGACGGGGGCTAGTCCTGGCTCTCCTGCCACCAGAGCCTGATTCTTTCTCAGCTCACACTAGCTGTGGTGTGACTGAACCACTTCACTCTGCTCCAGTTTCCTCAGATGGAAAGTCACAGAAATAATAATTGTGTGACTTAGAAAAAGACTAAATAAACCAGTTCTGCTGGAAGCCAATCTAACCAGCTGTAAAATAATGTGAGATGCATGTGCATTAGTTGTAGGCGGTTCCCTCCAGACATTGCCCAAATAGTATCTGTGGTATTTTTGTATATTTTAAATATGAAATATGTTCAGAGAGAGTACCATGGTAGCCTACATAGAAAATCCCAGGAAAAGCACCACACTCTAACTCTGAAACTTGTTTTGCACAGGGCTCTGGCTACATGAGTGTTTCTCAATTGAAATGAATCACAATTAATTTGTTTGAATCTGGTTGACAAATACAAGCAGATGATGTTTTTCTTGCAGAGTGTATCAAAGTGAATCCGGAGTGATAGCTTTCAAATGCCAGTTTCCACGTAAATGAGAGGCAGAAATTCTGACCCCTGTGCTGGGAGAAGGCTGTGACCTATCCACAGTTGTTGGAAGGGCACTCATTTTTCATGTGGGGATGCGCCTGTTTAGTCACTGTCCTGACAAGATGTTGTTCTTCAGAGTTACCGGGTCATTATACTCTTTTAGCTTTGTCAGAAGGGCTAAGTAGCTGCAGAGCCCAAGTTTGTGTCTCCCCTCCCAGCTTGGCAGTACACGTGGGATTTGTTAGCCATGGCAGCACAGGTGAGTGTGTGCCAGTGACTGACTCATTAATCTGCCTATGTCTCCAGGTGCCATGAAGCAGTGGTCTCTGCCCTGAATGCAGGGTGTGCACTCAGCAGCAAATGGGGAACCAATTTAAGAGCTGTTTCTTGGGGATGCCAGTCCCTCGGGACCTCAGGGTTCCCTGGACAAACTTGAGGATGTGCCCTGTCATGTCCAATGAGTTGGTGAATCTATCTCCAGATGGCTCCCTTCTGGCTGAATTGGCTATTTCTCCCCTAATTAAACACTTGTGGTTTCCTCCCTGGGGAAAAGGGAAATGGTCACCTATTGGCTGGAAGGAAAGAAGCTTGCTGCAGCCCACAAAGAGGTCTGTGGTACTGCTGTCCCTATTACAGGACCAGAGAGAAGCTCTTTTAATTTAATTCCTGGAGTGATTAACAACCAACTGCTCTGTAGGTCAGCTTAAAGTCCTATCCTTGTTCTGTACCTGCGTTTTGATTCATTCTGTCCTGTCACACTCTTCTCATTAAATGTAGGGAGCCTAGACATTGATATTTTCATGGCATCTTTGGGCTGCATGGAAGGGGTGACTCAACCTGTTCCCTTCAGACCATCTGAAACCACTGAGGATTAAAACTATAAAAACTGTAAACATCCTCTCATTTTCCTTTTTCCTGGGGAAAATGAGTGAGTAGTGGTCCCTGGCAGGGGTGTACCATCACGCAGCTAAGAGGAGAGAGCATTAAGTCAGGTGGCACTGAGGACCAAGGTTTTCCAGTTTGGTGGCAGATGTAAGTTTCATCAAACATGTTAGGGCAAGGCTGGTTTACAACAAAATTTTGAGATTGGCAAATATATTCCCTAAAACACTTTGTTCTCCTTTCTGCATTTGCTTCCTTTATGTGGCTTCCTTCTCACACTCTCCCTGTCCTGTGCTTTTGCTTGGACCCTCACCCATGCCAGCATCTCATTGAGAGCTCTAGATCAACTTGTCCTCTAGGGTCTCAGTCAAATCCAGCTGTCCTTTGGGGCCTCATTAGTGACTGGTTTCTGGTTAATGGAATACATTACTCTTGTTGCCACGTTAAATTTGTATGGGACAGGTGATATTTTGCATTTTAAGAAGGATCACTGTTATTTTATCTTATGGAAGTAGCACACAGTAAGAACATAGATTTTGGGACAAGCCTTTAGAAGGGAATTTTAAAGTAATGCTCAACACCTTCCGAAGAGGGAAGTGTCTGTTCTCTTTTGTGAAGACCTGTGTGTCCTTTTAAACAAGACATCCTTAGCTTCCTTTCAGTCTTAGTTCAGGACACAGAAAGAAAACTGGAAGCTCTTAGAGGTCGGTTTTCCTTTTGATATATCAAGAGTTACTCTCCACTCTTTGGAGAGCAGCTTTTCCTGTCACAGATATTAAACCCCTTTCATGGTCCTTTACATTCTAATCAGGTGGTTTGAGCGAAGAGTAGGAGCCTTAAGGGGTACAGCCATCTGAATGCTAAGAAGCCCTTGGAAGCTACCCACACTATCTTCATGGGGAGCACTCCCTCTGCCACAGCCTGGAGCCCATGCTCACTTCTCCAATTCCCAACTGCCATTCCCATTTCATTCCCTCCTTACCTCACGCCAGACTCATTGTCTCAAAGTCCAGTTCCAATTTTTTCCTGTCCCAGCTCAGAGGGCTTTCCTGGCTGTCTGTCCAAACCGAACAAATGCTTCACCCTGACCTCTCGGATCCTCCATGGTAATGATCTCGGGCAGCCATCTCTCACACTGCGTTTGCTACATGCCAGGCATGGTTCTGAACACTTTACACATATTAACCCATTTCATTCTTACAACCCTATGATGCAGGCACTATTACTGACCCTGTTTTATAGCTGAAGAAACTGAGGTACATAGAATTTACTCTTAAGGCCACAAAGCTAGCAAGAGGCAGAGTGGGGATTTGAAACTGAGCAATGTGGCCCTGGGAATTCCCACTGTGATACCAGCCCCTGCTTCTCTAAGCTGGGCCCCGTTCCTCTCCACCCTCTTTTGTTGCTGCTCATTGTGCACCCAGGGAACCAAATGGCTCACTATTCCCAGAATACCTCCCCTGCTTCCTGATTCACATGTTGGCTTTTCTTTTTTATTCACCATGTTCTCCCCAGCTCATGCTCTCAAACACCAGCTCCTCCATGAACCCTGATGATACTGAGATAAAGCAGGGACCCCTCTTAGGGACCTGCAGCTCCCCACCACCTGCCTGCTCCTTGCCAAGCATGGAACTAAATACAAATATTGAGTTCCTTCAAGAGAAATTCCAGGCACCCAGCTAGCTTTGAGAATCAAACAAGAACTTGATAAGCAAGAAGGTAATCATAGCTTAAAACAATAGGCAAGGAAATTTGAGTGAAGAAATGTTTGGTTCCCCACAGAAACTAAAGATAACATCTTAACACGTGTCCCTGAATTGTTTTTTCAGAAACTTGGACACCCACTAAATGTTCTGTAGACCTCAGACAAGGGGAGCTGAGACTGAACTCCGACTGCCATTCTTTGGTCTAAATTTCTTCCTGGGGGGCCTGGAGGAGGCCATCCATGCCCATGAGCCAGAACTAACATTATTTTTTTGCTGATCCCAACTTTTTAGACAAAGTTGTGCCTCCTTAACCAATTGCAAGTTGGAACATCTTTGAATCCACCTCTGACCTGTGGGTCCCTGCTTCAAGATGTCCTGCCTTTAGAGATCACACCAAAGTATAGCCTTCGTGTATTAATTTATGACTTTACCTGAAAGCTCTTCCTCTTCATCTTTAAACACGATTGCCTGTAAGCCCTCTGAGAGTTTCATTCTTAAGCATTAGCTACATAATTCTCTTGCTTGGCACCCTGCAATAAATGCCTCATTTCTCTTACTGCAATCCGATGTCAGTGTTTGACTTTGCTGTGCTGGGCCAGTAGACCCAAGTTTGGTCTGGTAACAACACCATCACAGTTACTTCTTAGGAGACCCTCAGTCCTCTCAGCTGATAGTCATTTGCATGTTTACCAATCATTCTTTATTTAGATTTTAGGCACCTGAGAGCGAGGATTTTTTTTTTTTTTTTTTTTTTTTTTTTTTTTTTTTTGAGACAGAGTCTTGCTCTGTCGCCCAGGCTGGAGTGCAGTGGCACAATCTTGGCTCATTCTAACCTCCTCCCGGGTTCAAGCGATTCTCCTGCCTCAGCCTTCTGAGTAGCTGGGATTACAGGTGCCCACCACCACACCTGGCTAATTTTTGTATTTTTAGTAGAGATGGGGTTTCACCATGTTGGCCAGGCTGGTCTCAAACTCCAGACCTCAGGTGATCTGCCCACCTTGGCCTCCCAAAGTGCTCAGATTACAGGCATGAGCCACTGTGCCTGGCCAGATTGTGTTCTTCTTAATCACCTTGATGTACCCAGTGTCTTGTGGCCTATCAAAGATAATTTTGTATTGAATAAACATTTACTATGACAATTGTAAAGTGTGTAATTTGTGACTGGCAACTCATATCCTGCATGGTTATTTTGTCTGTGTAAAATATTTTATGTTTCTTAGGTGACTGCCATGCTATTTGTCTCTCCTTGCTGCGACGCAAATTAGCTCACTTCACTCCTTGGAAGGACAACTTGTAAGGGCTAAACAGTCTACTGGTTTGTCTTTTACTTAATGAAAAAGGTGTAGGAACAAAAATACCCTCCACGCTCCTGCAGGTTCAAGTCTGCTAAACAAACACAATAGATTAACAGGAGAAAAAGCATACACATTTATTATATGCACATGGACACAGGAGTCCCACAAATATGAGACTCAAAGAAGGGCCAGATAGCTGAGGCTTAAATAGCACCCTCTTCATCAAGGACAGGGAAATGGGGGTGTAGACAATTTTGAGGCATGGCAAATGATTTTCAGGGGAATCAAATGAGCCCAAAGAGCAGACAGTAGTTTGCAAATGATCCCCTTTGAAAGCTGAACAGAACAAGTTGTGGGAAGGTTTGGGGCACTGTGAACAAAGGTTATCTTATTATGCATGGAAAATCATTTCAGTAATCTCTCAGAACTGCCTACAGAAGAATAGATGGAAAGTCTGTATGGTGTGGTGATGACTTTTAGTCTCTCCTCTTTTCCAGTAGTTAATCTTTCCTGGTTATTTGATGGGATTTCTGGGAATGGAGTCTTAAGACAATTGTATTTTTTTTGTTTTTGTTTATTTTTATTTTTATGATTGATTTATTTTTTTGAGACAGGGTTTTGCTCTGTCACCCAGGCTGGAGTGCAGGGCGCCATCTTGGTTCACTGCAGCCTCTGCCCCCTGAGTTCAAGTGATTCTCCTGCCTCAACTTCCCAAGTAGCTGGGATCACAAGCCTGCGCCACCATACCCGGCTAATTTTTGTATTGTTAGTAGAGATGGGGTTTTGCCATGTTGGCTAGGCTGGTCTCGAACTCCTGGCCTCAAGTGATCTGCCCGCCTCAGCCTCCCAAAGTGCTAGGATTACAGGGTGAGCTACTGTGCCTGGCCTGTTTTTTAAAAAAACTTTTAGGTTCGGGGGTACAAGTGAAGGTTTGTTACATAGGTAAACTCATGTCACAGGGTTTGTTGTACAGATTATTTCACCACCCAGGTACTAAGCCTGGTACCTAATTGTTATCTTTGCTCTCTCCCTCCTCCCACTCTCCACCCTCAAGTAGACCCCAGTGTCTGTTGTTTCCTTCTTTGTGTTCATATCTTTTCAT
>NW_022142992.1:0-21906 GCF_007565055.1 Rhinopithecus roxellana | reverse complement strand
TATCATTTCAGATCTTTACAAATGTATTTAGATGCTTACATATATATTTTCTGAATATATGGTAATGTTTGTACTTTTTATTTAAAAAGAAAACATATTAAATATATGGTGAAGTTGTTCAAAGCCTCCCAAACTTCCTCAGTTTCTGGCTGTCTTAGTATCTTAGTGATTATTTTGTGGCCTCCATAGGCCAGGAGAATACCTGATAGTTTCATCTAATAAGAGTTAGATCCAAACAAGTAGTTATGTCCTAAATCTTAGTAGTTATGTAAAGCATTATACATATAAATTGAGAAAAAAATGGTATTTTCATTTCATTCTTAAACAATCACAAGTGCTTAATAATGGGTGCCTGTTGGGCACCCCTAGGATCATATTGGACAGACCACCATGCTCATTGCTTGTTGCACACCTATTTCTGTGTGGTACTTGCTTATTATCACAGCAACTGCTAGAAACCAAGCTTTGCAAAAAATATATATATTTGATACCATATATACATATGACATCAAAAGGAATATAGCACAGCCAGGTGTGTTGGCTCATGTCCGTGATCCTAGCACTTTGGGAGACCAAGGTGGGAGGATTGCTTGAGCCCAGGCATTTGAGACCAGCCTGGGCAACATAGAAAGCCCTGCCAGAAAAAAAAAAAAAAAAAAGGAATATAGCACAATCTAATGTTGGAACTGTGTACTCCTTCGAGTTCATAATTCACATGGCGCTGACTGATGTCTACTATGGCTGTGTTTCTCTGGGGTGATTTAGTGCACAATGTGAGAACTGATTGCAGGTATAATGATACATTTTTCAGTTCACTTTTTGTATCCCACAGTATGCCTAGGAGATCTGTCCATGCTACACATAAAGATCTCCCTCATAGAAAACACTGCTGCAGAATCATCCAGAATATGAACAGACCACAGTCTATTTACCCATTTTCCTGATGAGGACCATTAATGTTATTTCTAATATTTTGTAATTTTATATAATATTGCAGTGAAGATTCTTGTTGGGTACCTCTTTGTTTGCATGGGTGAGTTGGAGAATAAAGAAATTGCTGGGCCATGGGCCTGTCAGGTTTTTGTTTGTTTGTTTTATTTTTTTTTTGAAACGGAGTCTTGCTCTTGTGACCGAGGCTGGGGTGCAATGGCGCCATCTTGGCTCACTGCAACCTTCACCTCCTGGGTTCAAGGGATTCTCCTGTCTCAGCCTCCTGAATAGCTGGGATTACAGGCACCTGCCACCATGCCAGGCTAATTTTTATATTTTTAGTAGAGATAGGGTTTCACCATGTTGGCCAGGCTGGTCTCAAACTCCTGATCTCAGGTGATCCACCCACCTTGACCTCCCAAAATGTTGGGATTACAGGTGAGAGCAAGCCACTGTGCCTGGTCTTTTTTAACTTTTAAGTTAGGGGTACATGTGCAGGTTTGTTATATAGGTAAACTTGTGTCTTAGGGGTTTGTTGTATAGATTATTTGATCGCACAGGTATTAAGTCAAGTTTCCATTAGTTATTTTGCCTGATCCTCTCCCTCATCCCACCCTTCGCCCTCTGATAGGCCCCAGTGTGTGTTGTTCCCCTCTATGTGTCCGTGTATTCTCATAATTTAGCTCCCATTTATAAGTGGGAACGTGTGGTATTGGTATTTGGTTTTCTGTTTCTGTTCTAGTGATTTAATGAATACTAACAAATTGAACTTGGCCCTCTTTGAAGAAATGATTTCCTATAATTCCTTGAAACGTTATTGCTGGCTTATTTTCCTAGGACTCTATACCTCATGACTCTCCCTTTGGGGAGGAATAGCTGTTCTGGAAAAGTGTGTAGAGATCACCTTGTAGAAATGGGTAACTGAGATACACTAGGTCTGAAAGGCAAATGTAGGGTGTGAATAGGCTAAGAGGAAAAGGGTGATAGAAACTGATCTGAAACTGCGAAGTGTATTTCTTAGGACAACAAGGAGGCCAGTTTATTTAGAGTAAATAATTTATTTAGGACACAGATGGCAAATACCTTGCAGGCATGCCTTACATGTTCCCTGTCCCCTCCATGGCAGACACTGCCAATCTATAGTGGCGTGGTAGACATAGCCAGTCCACTATGGCACTCATTCTCTCAGAGCCTGTACCTGGTTTTGGAATCCTCCTCACAGCCCTGGTGTGGGCACACAAAATGAAACTGACTTGGCACCCTGGAGTCAGACAAGTTGGAGAAGCACATTGAAGTTAGGCAAGAAAGAGCCGAGGAGTTCGAAGAGTGCCAAACAAGGAGAATTTGGAAAACATTTATATTTCAGACTTTATTAGCAAAATAACTGGTGATTCTGTTCTGCAAAACAATTGCAGTAAGTATTGATCTCTTGCTGCTATTTGTTTTCTTACCTTAGTTCTAAATGATACTATTCATTTATTTCTAGAAAAGTAATTTAACCACCAGGGGCCTCTTTTATTATTCTTCTCCATGAAGCACATATATTGAAAGATGTGGTCTAACAATGAAACTGTACCTATTAAGTAATAAGAACTGCATCGGCCAACAACAATCATTTCGTTTAGTATTTTCACATTTCATGCACTGTGTATATTACATTTGTTAACTTTTAAATCCTCACAACAGCCCTAAGAGGTGGGTGTGATTACTGTTCCCATTTTATAGTTGAGGAAACCGAGACACAGAGAGATTAAGTATCTTGTACAAGGTTTATAGCTAGTAAGTGGTATAATCAATGAGTCTTCCACTGTTCAGTTATAACTATATAACTTCTAATTAGAAGGCGATAACGAGAATCCCCAAATGAGTTGATATAATTTTAGCCAGAAGCAAAAGATTTGTTTTTTCAGTTTGTCTGTGCAACGTGGTCGGGGTAAATACATCTTGTTTTTTTTTTTTTTTTTTTTTGTTAGACTTTCCATAACGTTGAAACACTTATAGACTCCCATTATTGTTTTTGAAGACTGCAGAGATCTGACGCCCTCAGTGGTTTCTAATCACTGTTTATCAGCAGAGTGACCTTAGGCAAGCTGTTTAACATCCTGAGCCCCAGTCTTCTTATTTATAAATGGAGTGGTAGGGAGGACTACATAAGATAGCAAATGGAAATGTTTGAATGGCACTTGGCATTTAGTAAGCACTCAACAAATACTAACTCTTATTATGGTTATGCATTTACATCAAAGAATATGGATAGCACAGGACCTGAGGCTTACTGGATAACACAAAGGAGATAGAGTGAGGTGCAAGAGCTCAATGGACGGTAAGTTTGCTCTTCTGATCTCCTCTCCAGCATCAAGCAGGCGGGGTGCCTCCAGAAGGAGAGCTCCCTGACCTCAGGATGGATACCCCAGGACACCTCCCGTATCATCTCTAAACTACAGGTGTATAAAGTGACTCTAAGTGACATTCCTTGAGCAGCTTCAGGGATCTCATGGTTAGTGATCTCAAAAGTTGCCCAGCTCTCAGCATGTCGAAGTGATCTTTGTAGGTGCTGCAGAGAGGGCCAGCCACCGGGACCAGCATGGTGCCTTCTTCAAATGCCTGACAGTAACACGGTTCTGAGTGCCCCATGTCTTTGGGCTTCTTTATTTTGTGATAGAACTGATTTTTCTTCTTGATGACCTCAGGCCTCTGGAAACGAGATATTTAAGATCATTTACTCCTTCCTACTGCAAAGGAAGAATTGCCTCTGCATGTGATAGGGCTAATGCCAGCTTGACCCAATATTCCTCTTAAGGGAATTTGTCCCGGAAGCAGGACTGGATCCTGATGCTGCCTTGGACTGTGATTCTTTCAGGTCGTGGATGTCAAATGCTAAATGTCTTTAGCCATCTGCGACTTTCACAGAACCGTGGAGCTCAAAGAATCACCTAGGAGTCATTAGGGGTACTAGAACATCCCATTTGAGTGCATATTCTCTCTCTTGTCCTTCTCTCTAGCAACTGTCTGACTCAGCTATTACTTGGAAAATGTTAAGTCTGTAATTTATATCCTTGTCTGTGCTATGATTATTGCCAGGTTGTTTATGTCCGTCTTCAGAGTGTGGAATGCTGACGAGTGTCTATGGAAACTGAGGCTGTACTTTGGAATTCCTTTTAGTTATTAGGTATGCATTGTATGGTCCAGCAATTTGACCCCTGATCTCTGCTTTTTTTTTTTTTTTTTTTCCTCTCTAGCACTGGCTTGAACCTAACAAGTCCATCTTCAAGCAAATGAAATGTAAGTATCAATCTGTGACGTCACTTTTGCTACAATGTGTCCAAAGACAGATATTCTTCCCTGACAAACTTCCTCCTGCCAGGGGAAAAACAGAGTTGAAGAGGTGTTGCCGGGAGTGGGGGCTTCTCTCTCCCAGGAGAGCTCTGTATTTTCTCCCCTCTTTTTCTATGACCCTCGCCTGCACCAGCATCCTACAGTCTCCCGGGCATTTCCCCCCACCCCCCCACCATCTTGCCCTCATATTTGATATTTGAACAGGGGCTTTGGAATTGGATGGTTAAATACCTCTTAAATACAATCACCAGGTACCTGGTTCCTTTTCATTATGAGGGTTGCTAGTCAGTTGTTAAGTGTGGGAGGGGGTGCAGTATTATGGAAGATGGGAGAAGCAGATGTGTTTGGAAACTAAAATTTTACCAATGACTTTGCTGAAGACTGTATCATTCTTTTCCATTCCTTGAACTCCCTAAAATGAAAAACATTTTTTTTTTTCTGGGCAATTGTTTTAAATCTCCGATGTTCTGAACCTTTTTTTTTTTTTTTTTTTTTTTTTTTTTTTTTTCCAGTGAGCTCTAAGCACCCCCTGGTTGTCCACCTGGGACCGTATGAGGAGGGTATTCATTGGTAATCCTGGGTGATATGATGTTTTGTTCTGGCCACTCATGCCAGACTGTAGCCAATCTGCTTTTATTTACAGTTTGGAGGAGAACTTCTGAAATGCACCTCAGAAACTTACTGCCTGCCCCCAAATCCACTTATCCCTCCACATCCACTTTCTCAGGGCTCTGAAATGCAGGTGATAAATCAGTTTCTCATCAGAGGTTAGGTGAATGCATATTATGTCACTTGTCATCATTCAAGGGATTCCTTCCTTTTTTGAATAAGAAGAAATTATTCTGGGCAGGGTTTTCAGGTGAAAGAAGGAAGAAACTGAACGTGGACTACAAACTAGCAGCCAGCGTATCTCTTCTTTAACTTTCTTCTTTTTCCCTGCCTCCCTGTCCCTCTCTCCTTCTCTTCCTCCCTTCCCATTCCTCCTTCCCTTGGTCCTTTTCTTTCCTTCCCCTCCCTCTTCCATCCTTCAAGGGCAAACTCTGGCTAGTGAGGAAGGATGGTTCAGATTACACAAGTGCAGCAGTGGGTGTGGAAATTCCAGGGAGGCCAGGCTGCTCTGGCAAGTCTGGAACAGAGTTGGGGTGGGGCTGGAGCAGAATTGGGGCAAGACCGAAACAGAGTTAGGATGTACATCCAAATAGAAGTAGTAGGAAAGGCTGGGCACGGTGGCTCACGCCTGTAATCCCAGCACTTTGGGAGGCTGAGGTGGGTGGATCACGAGGTCAAGAGATTGAGACCATCCTGGTCAACATGGTGAAACCCCATCTTTACTAAAAATACAAAAATTAGCTGGGTGTGGTGGCACGTGCCTGTAGTCCCAGCTACTTGGGAGGCTGAGGCAGGAGAATCACTTGAACCCAGGATGTGGCAGTTGCAGTGAGCAGAGACCATGCCACTGCATCATTCCAGCCTGGGTGACAGAGCGAGACTTCATCTAAAAAAAAAAAAAAAAAAAAAAAAAGGTAGTACCTAGGGAGACTGCATATAGTATGATATACAGGATAATGAGAATGAGCTAAAATGCCTGAGAAAAAATTGCTGATTCCTGGCTTTTGTTCCTTAACTACAGAACGTTGACATTTTTGTTATATATTGAAAATATTTAGACTATTTTCCAGTATACTAAATGGTTCTTTGACTTTGGTTCTTATTAAATAAATGCCATGCAATATTTTCCTTTTGTCCTTAAGCCATACCCAGTTTGAAATAGAAATTTATCTTTGAAGGCATTCAATACTTAATAGAAGCAAAAATTAAACTTTGTGAGAAGTTTAAAAACTTGTGAGAAATTTAGTGTTAAGAGCATTGTCTCTATAATACAGCAATCTGAACAACCAACTAAAATGCATAATTTTTTTTAAAGACAGGGTCTCATTCTGTCACCCAGGCTTTAGTGCAGGGTACAATCTTGCTCACTGCAATCTCGCCTCCCATGTTCAAGCAATTCTTGGGCCTCAGCCTCCCGAATAGCTGGACTATGGGTTACGCACTGCTGTGCATAGCTAATTTGTGTTTTAGTAGAGACTGATTTCACCATGTTCACCAGGCTGGTACTCGAACGTCTGGTCTTAGGTTATCTGCCCCCCTCTGCCTCCCAAAATGTTGGATTACAGGCATGAGCCACTGCACCCACCCTAAAACACATAACGTTTTATTAGAATGGTGTAAAGATTGGCATTTGACTACTGGTCAGTTTTAATCTAATGACAAATGAAATCTGAATCTGGAAAATAGAATTGTGTAAAATTCAGTACTGACTGAACCAGACAGGGTAACTCACTGATTCTAGGACTGCAAGGGTCTCACCCACCACCCAATCCCTGTTGTATTGCTAAAGACATTACCGAACAAAAATTATGGAATTTTCTCAAGATCACAAACCTAGTTTGATTGTTGTTGTTGATGATGTCTTTCAGTATGAAGAATTTCTGTGTTCTTGTACATATGCCCTAGAAATATTAACTTTACTGTAAATTAGAAAATTTTTAAACTAAGGCTTTTATATTATTAATCCAGAGAAACCAAGTCCAGCCCTAGGGACTCGTCCATGAATTTATCCAAAGAGTCTGGTCACAGAGCCCCAGTGGCTTCATCCTTTTATGCTCGTCTCACCTTTCAGTAGGCAAGGGCTGCAGAATTCCTTGGGGGAACTGTTTCTCACTCACAGAGGATGATGGACCTTCAGGTCCTTCTCTCTGACCCTATTAAGATCCTTCTGACTATGGATGTTCACAGGAATGATGTTTCTCAGGGTTGGCTGATTAACAAACCCTTGACAAAGGCATTATTATTTTTTACCAGTTTAAAAAAATCATGTTTGTGTTTTTTCACAGTTTAGAAAGATTTAAAATGAAGACAAAAACTATTTCCTTGCTCCTCCCGCTATATCAAGCTCACCCCAAAGAAATAACAATTGCAAACAATATTTCATATATCCTTCCAAGAATGTCTATGAATGTATACAATCCCCCAACGTATATGTCCTTTGATAAACAGCAATGAGATCAATCTCTGTATATTGTTCTTCATCTTGTTATTTTTTCTTGATTAATTTTAGAAATTTAAAAATATCAGTAATTGATGATTGGCCTCATTTAAAAAATGGTTTTCTGAGTTAATTGTATGCATGTATAGTATTTATTTGTTTAGAGACAGAGTCTCATTCTGTAGCCCAGGCTGGAGTACAATTGCATGATCTTGGCTCACTGCAACCTCTGCCTCCCTGGTTAACGCTGTTTTCCTGCCTCAGTCTCTCTGAGTAGCTGGGATTACAGGCACGTGCCACCACACCCAGCTAATTTTTGTACTTTTAGTAGAGACAGGGTTTCGCCATATTGGCCAGGCTGGCCTTGAACTCCTGATCTCAGGTGATCCACCCACTTTGGCCTCCCAAAGAACTGAGATTACAAGTGTGAGCCACTGCGCCTGGCCTATAATGTATTTATTAATGGAGATCAAGGTGGTTTTGGTGGTTTCTGGTATTTTGCTATTGTAAATTATACTGCAATAAACATGCTGTATACAATATTGCATCTTGTGAAAGTACATCTGTGCTAAAAATTCCTAGAAATGGGCCAGGTGTGGTGGCTCATGCCTGTAATCCCAGCACTTTGGGGAGGCCAAGGCGGGTGGATCACGAGGTCAGGAGATCAAGACCATCCTGGCCAACATGGTGAAACCCTGTCTCTACTAATAATACAAAACTTAGCTGGGCATGGTGGCACGTGCCTATAATCCCAGCTATTTGGGAGGCAGAGGCAGGAGAATCGCTTGAACCAGGGAGTTGGAGGTTGCAGTGAGCTGAGACTGCGCCACTGCACTCCAGCCTGGGCAACAAGTGTGAACTCTGTCTCAAAAAAAAAAAAAAAAAAAAAAAAAAAAAAAAAAAAATCCTAGAAATAGAATAAGTAGATCTAAAGATACATACATTTCAAATTTCCTTGGTGATAAATATCTAGTCAAGGAGCTAGTAGCCATTTAAATCTAATGACACAAAATGTTACAAAAAATTGAATGACACAAATGACACAATCTGTCTCCCACAAATATTACCTGAGAATGCTTGTTTCCCCAAAACTTGTTGAAAATAGGGATAAATTTATTTTTCAAGTTTATGAAGGAAGAGAAATGTCTGTTTAATTGAAAAGCTAATTAATTACACAGTTACTTAATTTGGTATACATTTTATATTAAGATGTTTCTTAAATCGAAGTCTTATTTCTCCTCTGAACTTAGAAGAGATGCTAATATTTTAATTTTTAAATTAACGTAGCCTGCAGCCCCAGCTACTCGGGAGGCTGAGGCAGGAGAATAGCGTGAACATGGAAGGTGGAGCTTGCAGTGAGCTGAGATTGTGCCACTGCACTCCAGCCTGGGTGACATAGTGAGACTTTGTCTCAAAAATAATAATAATAATAATAATAATAAATAAAGTACAAAATTAATTAACATATGGTAAAATTGACTTTATTTCTTTATTTTTGTGTGCAGTTCTGTGAGCCTTTACTCATATAGATTTTCGCGACCACCAACATAGACAGGATACCCAACAGCGTCCTTGTTTTCATCACCCCAAAAAACTGCCTGTGCTATGCCTTTGTGGTGACATCACTGCCTTCCAACCACTCACAACTACTGGTCTGTTTCATGCCAGTATAGTTTTCTTTTTTGAATATATAATGTAAATGGAATCATACAGGATGTAATTTTTGAGATCAACTTTTACTCAGGATAATAGCTCTGAGATTCATCCAAGTTGCTGTGTTTATCAATATATAATAGAAGAACACAACAAAAGTAGAAGCTAGTCTTTGAAAATATCAAGAAAACTGATGAATTTTTAGCAAAATGGAGGAGATAAAAAAAAGAGGGAGAAGACACAAATTACCAATATCAGGAACAAAAGAAGGGACATTACTACAGATCCCACAGAACAACTCTAGGCACAGAAATTTGATCGCTTAGATGAAATAGAGCTCTTCCTCAAAAGCCATGATTTAGCAAAACTCACCCAAAATAAAATATATAACTTGAGCAGTCTTATAACTATTAAAGAAATTAGACTTAAGATTTTCCAGAAAAGAAATCTCCAGCACATTTGCTGTTCCTACTGTCACAGCCAGCACTTCCTTTTCTATTCCTCAAGACAAAATTAGGAGCATCTTCTGGAGTATTCTTTTGAGGAGCTGATGCCCACTTTCAGGTGTCTCCTGGCTTCTGTCCAGAGGATACTGGAGGGAAAATCCTGGTGAATTTACCACTAGTTTAGCAGGGTCCTTTGCCTTCTCATCTTCTTTTCCAATCTGCTTGCTACTATTTACTTTTCGGAGCCCTTGAATACTTGCTGCATGTATTCTGCCGTGTTTTATAGCTGCATTCAGTGAAAGAGATGGAGTGGGGTGCAATTAACCCATTCTACCTGGAATTAGAACCTTAAATTAAACTTTTAATTACTGCTTTTCTATTAGGTAAAAATGCGGGTGGGCTTCATGATTGGGCAGTGCTGAGGGAATACCCTTCTCATTTTTCTATGCCATTGCCATGTCCATAGGTACAAATGTGGACTGAGATGTTGATCCATTTTTTGTTTCTCTAAGAGTATTCAGATAACAGTTTGCCTTCAAACAAAGTGTTAACTGAATTGCATATTTTTGAATGTTTGGTTTTGCAGAGTCCTTGCTTTTCATGAAGGGATGTTGCTATGCAACATCACAGTGACTTCTCACTAAGAATTTTTTTTTTTTTTTGAGACAGAGTTTCACTCTGTCACACAGGCTGGAGTGCAGTGGCATGATCTTGGCTCACTGCAACCTCCGCCTCCTGAGTTCAAGCGATTCTTGTGCCTCAGCCTCCTGAGTAGCTGGGATTATAGGCATATGCCACTACACCCTGCTATAACTTAGAGTTTTTAGCCTTGACTACGTAACTGTGGAATGTGGCCCAATGTGTATACATGAAGTGGCACACATCAAGAGGACAGATAATGTACGTTCTACAGGATTTTTGTAGCTGTTCAATTATATTAACATGAAAAAAATTTTACAGTTACACACTACGACTCATGTGCAGAAATGCAATATTGTTTTCCTATGACTGAATTCAACTTGCTTGTGATTTTCTTCTTTCTTTGAGGGCAAAGCATTTAATCTTGTCACTTTAGGGTAACTCAGGATTTGCCAGTTTACTTTTTGTTTTCGTTTTTTGAGACAGAGATTAGCTGTTGTCGCCCATGGTGGAGTACAATGGCACAATCTCAGCTCACTGCAACCTCCTCCTGGGTTCAAGCAATTCTCCTGCCTCAGCCTCCCAAGTAGCTGGGATTACAGGCACCTTCCACGATGCCTGGATAATTTTTTGTATTTTTAGTAGAGATGGAGTTTCATCATGTTGGCCAGACTAGTCTTGAACTCCTGAACTCAGGTGATCCGCCTGCCTCAGCCTCCCAAAGTGCTGGGATTACAGGTGAAAGCCACAGAGCCTGGCCTAGGATCTGCTAGTGTAAAATTTGATAACTTTCAGAAAATTGCTCAGTCAATACATAATTTAAATGTAATTGCTTGAAAACCCATACTCCATACTGGCTTTTTTTTCTTCCATATGAAGAGCTTTTTCCTTTCTCTCCACCCCAGAATGGCATCATGAGGCGAGAGAAACTTATGTACTGTCTTGGTAGTGAGGGTGACCTGTCTCTCATGTACATTCCCCAGTCTTCCTGGGTGTGTCTCAGGTTGTTGGCATCTTTCCCCACTGCATCTTCTCTGGATGAAACCAGTCCCACCTGACTTTTGAGTGGGGTTGGTGTGTGCTGCTGAGGTCAGTGGTTCCTGCCATGGCCTCGGGGTGCAAGTCTCTAGACGCTGTCCTCTTGTGGCCTGCACCCCAAGTGTCTTTCTCATTGGCACTCCACACATCTGTATTCACCTCTTGGACAGGCAGGAACTACTCAGCCTCAGAGAAACTTGTGTACGCTATCTTAGGCTTCCTCTCTGCCTAAACACACCATGCCACCATTTCTTCAGTACAAAAATTTCAGTAAAATTTTTAGAGTTCCGCACAGAAGAGTTTCCCACAACTACCCTGGGGTCCCTTTTATCTTGCCCCTTACATCTCACTCTGTTCAGCCAAGCTGGTAGTATTGAGGGATGCTGGATCCTTCTCAGAGATCCAAATGGTGTCCTAATCTTGGTTTTGTCCTCTCTAACTCTCTCCAGGCTCTCCACTTGCCTTCCCTAGCCATGCCCTACCCACAACAAATGCCTTTTCTCTTGGATATGAGATTAATATCCTAAAACAATAGCTGTCTTATGCACAAGTGCTAACTGTTTTTCAAATGTAATGGGGGAAAAGTGCTATTATTTACAATAACAGTAACAAGTAAAAATAAAGGTCTTATAAATAAATGTTAACAGATTCGTGCCAGATTGGCATGACTAAAACTGTGAAATCCTATTGTAGCATTGTTGTAGAGTAGATAAAAAGCTCAAAAAATGAAGACATCTCATATTTTGGTTAATATTCTTAATAAAGTCAGTTCTTCATAAATTAATATGTACATTCAATGGTTCTCAAATTAAAAATTCAGTGAGATTCTTCACGGCATTTAACAATGTTCTTAAGACTCATTTGCAAAGGCAACATGCTCAGTGCTATCCTATAAATACATAAAAAGACCACTGGTGGGTCCTTATTCTGTTGGATAGTAAACCAAGGCATGTGAGCTATAGCAATTTAAGGAGACATAGTAAGAGACACATATAGTAATTAAGATACAGAGCCAGAAATGGGAAATAATCAGTGGAACAGAAAAAAAGCAGTTCCCAGTCCCCACACCAATCCATTATTTATGGAATATGGGTTATGGTAAAGATTATATTTCATACTAGGGGCAGATAAATTTTTATTCAAGGCATTCTTTTAAGGCATGATTTTTGAATTGTCTTTCCACCTGTTTGGGGTTGGGAAAAAGGACATTGCTCACACAATTCACAGGATTAATTCTAGATGTACTCAAAAGCCAAATATGTTTACCAATCTATAAAAGTTTTAGGTAAAAATGTAAGAATATGTTTTATAATCATGGTGTAGCCCAGGGCTTCCTGAGGAAAATATGAAACCCAGAAACAATGAAGCAAAATCCTGACAAATTTGTGCAAAAGCTAAACTTTTGAACTAGAATACTTTGTTTATTTGCAGAGTAGAATTTTTTTTTTTTTTTCTCGCTCTGTCGCCCAGGCTGGAGTGCAGTGGTATGATCTCGGCTCACTGCAACCTCTGCCTCCCGGTTCAAGCAATTCTCCTGCCTCAGCTTCCTGAGTAGCTGGGACTACAGGTGTACGTCACCACGCCCAGCTATTTTTTGTATTTTTTTGTTTTGTTTTTTGTTTTTTTCTGAGAAGGAGTCTTGCTCTGTCGCCCAGGCTGGAGTGCAGTGGCCAGATCTCAGCTCACTGCAAGCTCCGCCTCCCGGGTTTTACGCCATTCTCCTGCCTCAGCCTCCCGAGTAGCTGGGACTACAGGCGCCCGCCTCGACGCCCGGCTAGTTTTTTTGTATTTTTTAGTAGAGATGGGGTTTCACCGTATTAGCCAGGATAGTCTCGATCTCCTGACCTCGTGATCCGCCCGTCTCGGCCTCCCAAAGTGCTGGGATTACAGGCTTGAGCCACCGCGCCCGGCCTATTTTTTGTATTTTTAGTAGAGATGGATTTTCACCATGTTGGCCAGGATGGTCTTGATCTCTTGACCTCGTGACGCCCCCGCCTCAGTCTCCCAAAGTGCTGGGATTACAGGCGTAATCTTAGTAAATGTTTGTTGAATGAATGACTGTAAAGCAAATTAATGCACAGGGAATATAACAGGAAGAACATTTGCCAAACATATAATGAGTAGAAATATGCAGAATGTATTATGTATGATGCTACAAACCAACAGATGAACCACTCAATATAAAAATATGCAAAAGACTCAGACAAGGAATAAAAATAAATGACCAAGAAGCTCACAAACAGATGCTCAATATCATTAGCTATGAAGGAAATGCAAATTAGAATAAGATATTTTTATTTCCTATACTGAGAAATTGTAATTATTGATAATATCCAGTTGATGAGGATGAGGGTAACACTTCTGGTGAGAGTGTATAAACTGATAAAGCCACTTTGGAGGGTAATCTGGTTGTATCTTTCAAGATTAAAAATGCCTATGTCTCTTGGTCCAGCAAATCAATTTTTACAAATCTATCTATAGCAAAATTTATTCACTCACAGGTGTATATTATGCAAGGATGTTTATTACAGCATTACTTGTAACATGGAGAAAGCAATAAAATGCCAGTAATTTTTGCAAGGATAAATTATGTGTGTATACATAGTCATTTAAAAAAACAGGCAGACATGTATTATTGACATGGAAAGGGTTATTAGATATATTGTTGAGTTACAAATCAGATTAAAATGCCACATGAAGAATGATACTTTTATATAAAAGTAGAATTATTTTGTGTGACTATATAGTGCATGGAAGGACTGGAAAGATGTATACTTAACTGTGGTTACCTCTGGGGAACAGAGTGGAATATAGGGACATGAGGCTTTCACATTTTATTATATATAGTTATGTTACACTCATATCTTTTACCATGAGAATATATTCTGATATGATTTGGTAATGAAAATAAAATAAACAAAAGGAGAGAAATCTTTATGCAAAACAAGGAAGGAAGGGATGAAGGAGGGAAGGAAGTAAAGAAGGAAGGAAGGAGGGAGGGAAGAAAGGGAGGAAGTAAAGAAGGAAGGAGGGAGGGAAGGAAGGGAGGAGGGAAGGAAGGAAGGAAAAAGGAAGAAAGGAAGGCAGGAAGAAGGAAGTAGGGTGCATATGCATTAAGCATGTTCTATAGAAACAGAGACTGAGATGAAAGAAAGCTCACTTACTCTTCTAAACAAGCTCTCCACTTAATCCTGGCTGGTGCCTGTCTGAGACCTGATTAGCACAGCAAGGTAGTTAAGATCCTATTCTTGCCCTATTTACCAGAGACTGTGCTGCTGCCAAGCACCCTGAAGGGGCAGGGGTGCTTGGAAATGGCTTCTGCATGCAAATCAGGGTAGGGAGGACCCCCAGCCTCTGCATAACACATGCATACAATTCAGCCATAACAGCAGTACTGAGTCAAGTTGCTGCTGGCTGATGACAATGGTGCTCAGAAGTTGTGATGGCACTCCCTGGAAACCTGGGCTGGCATGGAATTCCTGACTCGGATGGTGATAGTCTTGGTACTTCATGTTTATGTCTCATTCCTTAGCGTTCCAACATTCCCCTTGGGGCTAATCCAACAAAGAGCTCTCTTGCTAATGAATGATTTTTTGTCAGTAGGAAATTGAGATAGAGAGAGAGAGAGAGAGAGAGAGAGAGAGAGAGAGAGAGAGAGAGAGAGAGAGAGAGATCCAAGAGCGTTGATTTTGCTCTGGTGTAAAGCCACAGGTCTCAATACTCATGAGGCCAGCTTGGATGATTGACTCTCAACTCTATTTGTCCTTCCAGTTTTCCCCTTGCTGAGTGTGTTAGTTTCTTTGGGCATCCATAAGAAAGTATTACATAATGGGTGGCTTAAAACAATAGAAATCTATTTGCTTACAGTTCTGGAGGCCAGAAGTCTGAAACTAAGGTGTCAGCAGGGCCACGCTCCCTCTAAAGGCTCTGGGGAAGAATGCTTCTTGCTTCTTCTGGCTTCTGCTGGTTCCCTGCAGTCCTTGGCCTTCCTTAGCTTATAGCTGCCTCACTCCACACTCTGCCTCCATCTTCACATGGGGTCTCCTTATGTTTCTCTGTGCCCTGTGTCAAAGTCTCACTCTCCTTTCTCTTATAAAGATATCAGTCAATGGATTTAGTGACCACCCTAACCTAGTATGACTTCATTGTAATTAATTAATCAATTACATTTACAAAGACTCTATTTCCAAATAGGGTTCCATTCCGAGGTTCTAGGTGGATATGGGTTTTTTAGACCTCCTGTACTCCTCATCATTTTCCTTTAACCTCTTTCTTTAGCTTACTACCTCCAACCCCTTTGTGTACGTTGTTCTTTTTTGCTGACCTTGGTCACATGCTTTTGACAGTAAAGCTTTGCACAATTCATTTCTTCCAATCCCTGTTGTGGCTGAAACCCTGCCTCCAGAATGAGGGGCAGCCTATCCCATCATCCTCATTTGTCTACCCATACTTGTCTAATCATAATCTCCAGCATTGGGTTTGGAAAATTTCTTCACCTGCTCCATGGCTTTGTATAAAAGATTATGCATGTTATGGATTCATAATAAATGCTTTCTGAGTAGGATTAAGATGCTCTTTTTAGAGCAGAGGTGAACGTTCAAATGCCATTTTCTTTACAAAAAAAAAAAGCAAAGCATACAACTGAACACAGCTCATTACATAAATAAAAAAGTACAAAGTCCCCAAGTACTATGGTTTAGTTTTGGATGCCTTGTTCTTCCCGTTTTCTTCTCCCCAGAGTTTCTTTCCAGGAAAAGCAGCTATGATTTTTGTTCAGCCATGGAGGGTCTCCAGCTTTGGACACTTCTTTACCTTATTCGAGAGACAGCTCATTAGGTTGGGCCAGGTATCTGTTATTCTCCCAAGTTCAATCGTTTCATCAAAATTTTTATATTTGATCCTTCTCCTGGAAAGTTAATGCAATTTGAGCATAAAAATAGTTTCCATGATGTGCTCATTCTTTGTTTCCCAATATGGAAGGAGAGGACAGTAACAATAGTGATGACAAAAGCCTTAATTTTGTAGCATGCAGTTCTAAATGGTGTACATATTTGACAAGCCATAGATTTCTAATTCTTTTTTTTTTTTTTTTTTGAGACGGAGTCTCACTCTGTCGCCCAGGCTGGAGTGCAGTGGCCGGATCTCAGCTCACTGCAAGCTCTGCCTCCCAGGTTTATGCCATTCTCCTGCCTCAGCCTCCTGAGTAGCTGGGACTACAGGCGCCCGCCACCTCTCCTGGCTAGTTTTTTGTATTTTTTTAGTAGAGACGGGGTTTCACCATGTTAGCCAGGATGGTCTCGATCTCCTGACCTCATGATCCGCCTCTCTCGGCCTCCCAAAGTGCTGGGATTACAGGCTTGAGCCACCGCGCCCGGCCAGATTTCTAATTCTTAACTTTATGCTTATGCGATGATTGGTGGCAACACTGACATCATTTTGGTTGGATGCAGTAGTGTGTGCAGGGGTTTCAGGGAGTCCCTAGCACTCCTCATGGGAAGGAGGTAGTGTGACAGGGGTAGTAGAGGAAAGCAGAAGGAATAGGGAGCCTCTCCTGGGGGAAGTCCTTATATCTCTGGGGCAGTACTTCCAGGGGCTTCCTTCTTCCTTCAGGAATGCCCGCATTCTTTCTTAAAGGCCCACACAACTCAGAACTACACATGTTGGCAGCATGAGCATCTGAATGATAACCATGATGGGCATGGGGTTCCATGCTCCGTATATGAGTACTAGAGATGGTTCAAGTGTGGGTGAAGTGGGTAGGAAGGCTTTGTTCATGTCTCCCTTTGGTGAGAGAGCCTTTATAGTGCCTGATTTTTGGATGCAACTTTATAGTATAAAATCTCAATACCAAGTTATATAAGTAGTTGAATTTTGCCGTTACAGTTGTTATTTCTACATATGGATTTATACCTACCAATATGACTCCAAGGGTCTGGCTAGTTGTACAATATCAGCAGCAAAGAGGTTCCTGGGTCTCTTGTCTTCAGTTTCATGTGTTCTTGCTAACCTTTTGGCTAAAATGTTTAGGTCACTGTACCCTTGGCTCAGGCAGCAAAGCTGTCCTTTAGATGCCAAGGCTGCCAAACATCTCTTCATATACACACCTGTCTCATGCCCACTTCTTCCTCACTCCCTGCCTGGGAGACGACAGTGCCCCCTCACTCTTTTCAACCAAGGTAAAAGGCAAGGTAACATTGAAGGACTTGACTTAACCATGTTGATATGCACTCAGTCCACAGGTCTCAGCAGGCTGCAGAGTGCTCTACAGTCATGAACTCACGTTATCCTCATCGCGGTCTCTACAACAGGTTGCAGGCCACACCCTTGTCACCACCTATGTTCATATGCCTTTGGTCTAGGAATAGGTTTTACATTTTTAAATGGTTGAAAAAAATCAAAAGATATATAAGATTTTTGTGGCATACAAAAATCATACAAATTCAAAACTTCAGTGTTTTATTGGAGCACAGCTATATACATTTGTTTACGTATTGGTGGTGGCCTGCTTCTCTACTACAACAACTGGGTGGAGTCGTTGAGACGGAAAACTCGAGGCTTCCAAAGTTGAAAATATTTATTCTCTAGGCCTTTACAGAGAAAGTTTGATGCCTGCTCTCTGTGGTTGGTTCCATTATTATTCCCGTTTTACAACTGAGGAAATGGAGGCAGGGAGTTTTAAGTTTGGACACAGCAATTTGTTCAAATGAGAAACTTGAGGTTAGAGGTGTTGGACCCAAAGTCTCTTTTCAAGCTTCTCCTGAGCAGGCCATAGGCAGACAGAGAATTCAGAGACCAAGGATTTGTGAGGCAACCACTCAGTATTCCAATCTCCCCTAAGAGAGTCCTCTGAGTGACTCTAGTCAGTGCCTACGTGTGTGTGGGCATGCCTGTGTGTGATAAAAGCACAGGAGGGAACTGTAACAAGAGGAAGATGAAATTAAACATGATTCTAAAAACCTGTCTCTGCTTTGGAAGCTGGGGAAACACAGTGATTATCATTTCAGTAAGAGTGGGGGAAGGATCATCACTGTTGCTGATGAAGCTGATAGTAACAGTTGTTGTTTAATGATTATAATCATTTCCATGTAGAAGAGAGCAGTCGTGAATATAGCCTGCAATCTCTGTGGCTGACTTATTTACACATATTTCTAGAGTCACAGTTTGGAGAATGAGTGAGCAATGTTCTGCCCTTTAGGTGCTCAAGCGTCATTTTGCATATGTGCAGAGGTAGTTTGTGCTTTCGAAACCATTTCATTATTGAATGCAGCACATTTGAAACCATTAGCATCACTGTGCGTGGCATGTGCACAACAGGAATATAGGCAACAGTGACCAAGCTGAGAATAAAATCAAGAAACTCAATCCCTTTCACAATAGCTGCAAAAAAAATAAAAAAATAAATACTTAAGAATATACCTAACCAAGGAGGTGAAAGACCTCTACAAGGGAAACTACAAAACACTGCTGAAAGAAATCATAGACAGCACAAACAGAAACACATCCCATGCTCATGGATGGATAGAGTCAATATTGTGAAAATGACCATACTAAAGGCAATCTACAAATTCAATGTAATCCCCATCAAAACCACCATCATTCTTCACAGAACTAGAGAAAACAATTCTAAAAACCATATGGAACCGAAAAAGAGCCCACATAGACAAAGCAAGACTATGCAAAAAGAAAAAATCTGGAGGCATCACATTACCCGATTTCAAACTAAATACCATAAGATCATAGTCACCAAACAGCATGGTACTGGTATAAAATAGGCACATAGACCAATGGAACAGAATAGAAAACCAAGAAATAAAGCCAAATACTTACAGCCAACTGATCAACAAAGCAAACAAAAACGTGAAGTGGGGAAAGGACACCCTATTCAACAAATGGAGCTGGGATAATTGGGAAGCCACATATAGAAGAATGAAACTGGATCCTCATCTCTCATCTTATACAAAATCAACTCAAGATGAATCAAAGACTTAAATCTAAGACCTGAAACCATTAAGATTCTAGAAGATGACATTGGATAAACCCTTCTAGACATTGGGTTAGGCAAAGACTTCAGGACCAAAAACCCAAAAACAAATGCAACAAAAACAAGCATCAATATATGGGACTTAATTAAGCTGAAAAACTTCTGCACAGAAAATAAATAATCAGTAGAGTTAACAGACAACCCGCAGAGTGGGAGAAAATCTTCACAATCTATACATTTGACAAAGGACTAGTATCTAGAATCTACAAAGAACTCAAACAAATCAGCAAGAAAAAAACAAACAATCCCATCAAAGAGTGGGCTAAGGACATGAATAGACAATTCTCAAAAGAAGATATACAAATGACCAACACACATATGAGAAAATGCTCAACATCACTAGTGATCAGAGAAATGCAAATCAAAACCACAATGTGATACGTTACTACTGCAAGAATGGCCATAATTAAAAATAAAAAAAATCAATGTTGGTGTGGGTGTGGTGAAAAGGGAACACTTTTCCACTGTTTGTGGGGTTGTAAACTAGTACAGCCACTATGGAAAACAGTGTGGAGATTCTTAAAGAACTAAAAGTAGATCTACCATTTGATCCAACAATTTCACTACTGGGTATCCAGTACCCAGAGAAAAAAAGTCATTATATGAAAGAGATACTTGCACACACATGTTTATAGCAGTAAAATTTGCAATTGCAAAAATATGGAACCAGCCCAAATGCTCATCAGTCAATGAGTGGATAAAGAAAATGTAATATATATACATACACACACACACATATACACACACACACACATACACACATACGCACACACACACACATATATACACACACACACACACCATGGAATACTACTCAGCCATAAAAAGGAAAATTAATGGCATTTGCAGGAATTGAAGACTCTAACTGAGTAATTCAGGAATGGAAAACCAAACATCGCATGCTATCACTCATATGTGGGAGCTAAGCTATGAGCTAAGCTATACGGCATAAAAACGATGTGATGGACTTTGGGGACTCAGGACAAATGGTGGGGGCTGGTAAGGGATAACAGACTACACATTAGGTACAGTATATACTGCTTGGGTGATGGGTGCACCAAAATCTCAGAAATCATCACTAAAGAACTTATTCATGTAACCAAACACCACCTGTTTCCAAAAAACCTATCAAAATTTAAAAAAAAAAAAAGGTTAAAAAAGAAATTGGGGAGAAATTTTTGCTAGCTGTAAATCAGAGTGTGTATGAGAAATATTGTGAGTTTGTATGTATATTTCTGAAATTATGCTTCTGATTTCCCCATGATTCTTTATGATGACTGGAGGAAAATGTTTGGTTTTAAAAAAAAGCTGCTAAGTGATGTTTCTCTCTCAAAAAATCCTATCTGATCTTTAAAAGATTTGACTGAGGTTTTTGGTCAGAAATAGAAAGAAAGTCCCCTTTTCCCTTTCACCCAGGATCCTGCTCAATTAATTGTTTCCTATCCTCAACTCCATTTCTGGGCAATGGCTCAATGTGGAGATGAGAAATTCTGTCTCTGTTTTATAAACAGCTGTACCTCTCTCCATGTTCTCAGTGTTATGAAATCAGCAAAATGATGCTACCCTGGGATCTGCTGACACAAAAGGGGCCACTGAGCTGCCCCGAGGAAACACTTGGCACCCCAGCCCTTGTCTGGCAGGTATCAGTTGGCTGTGAGAGAGGAGCCCTGCTGTTCTCAGTGCAATTACGAGCTCTTGGCATTTAAAAGTGGATTTCACTATTTTTTTCCCTTCTCTGCTACTCTGGTGGTATGCTCTGTTTTTAGCACTTACATGGCTGAGTTAATGCTTTTCAGCTGTTGAGTTGAGTTCAATTCAGTCTTCCCCATCCCCTCCCTCCTATTTCCACCTCCCACTTTCCTTCTCTTCTTCTTGTAGGAGTGTTTATCTCAACAAAACACAATCTTACATTTAGATAATGCCCTGTGTGCACGTGCCAGGAGCCATTTGGATCCACCCAAACACATCTGGAAGGTAGACATGATGCCTGGTACTGTGACCTCTGCAGAGCAGGAAAGAGAAATTAGGTGACTTTCTCAAGATCACTGTTGGACATCCTCTTCAAAACTCAGGGGCTCATTCTCCGGGGGATTTGGAGTTTTCACTGCCCTGTGTACCCCTGTCAAGGGCGTTGAAGCCTGAGTACCACATTAGACAGGGCCAGGACGTCTTCTCCCGCAGGGTGGCCATGCTGCCCAGTCTAGTAAAGATGCACAGTGGCTGTTCATGATGATGCTGTTGGGAGAGGGCTCCAATGCAGGCTGTGGGTTTGCGCAGATAGCTCCTTCATCAGACATTTCCTCTACTGATTCTGCACCAAATGTTTGGCACAGATAAGGATCTTTCTTTACGTCATTCCCCTTTCCTTGTAGTTTAAGAATAAGAACATATGGAAGCTGGATTGCGTAGACACTTAGCAGCTTGGAGAAGGGATTAGTCATCACTGTACAAGAGGATTCAGGACCTTGGACATGTCCAAGGGAGTGAATGGGGGCTTCCATGTTGCGCCTGAGAATGCTCCTTTTCCAGCAGTCATACAGCTGGTGTGGGTGCACCACAGTGCTCAAATGGTGGACTTCTGACCCCAAACCATTGCCACAACACTTGGGGTTAAAGGTGACCCCCAACCTCCTTGTTCAATGACTTACAATTTTAAATGATTTGATTTTTGAGTGTTTTATTTTTTGAAAGGTAGTAAAAAGAATTGCACATACTTCATGGGTTTGATTGGAGTGGGTATGGGAAGAGGGAGCAGAGGTGGCAGTCTTCTCTCATCT
>NW_022142991.1:0-2466 GCF_007565055.1 Rhinopithecus roxellana | reverse complement strand
ATTGTAAAAGGGGTTGAGTTCTTGATTTGATTCTCAGCTTGGTTGCTGCTGGTGTATAGCAGAGCTATTGACTTGTGTATATTAATTTTGTATCCTGAAACTTTGCTGAATTTCCTTTTACTAGCTCTAGGAGCTTTTTTGTTGGATGAGTCTTTTGGGTTTTCTATGTATAACGGTCCGTCATCAGCAAACATTGACGTCTGACTTCCCTGTTTACTGATTTGGATGCCCTTATTTTCTTCCTCTGTCTGATTGCTCTGGTTAGGACTTTTCCAGTACTATGTTGAATAGAAGTGGTGAGAGTGGGCATCCTTGTCTTGTTCCAGTTCTCATGGGGAATACTACTTTCTGCTTTTCCCCATTCAGTATATGTTGGCTGTGGGTTTGTCATAGATGACTTTTATTTATTATTAGTATGTCCCTTCTATGCCAATTTTGCTGAGGGTTTTTAATCATAAAGGGATGCTGGATTTTTCTCAAATGATTTTTTCTGTCTCATCTACTGAGATGATCATGTGATTTTTTGTTTTTAATTCTATTTATGTGGTGTATCACATTTTTGTCTTGCATATATTAAAACCATCCCTGAATTCCTGAATGAACCCCCTTGATCATGGTGGATTATCTTTTCGATATGCTGTTGGATTCTGTTAGCTAGTATTTGATAAGGATTTTTGCATCTGTGTTCATCAGGGATATTGGTCTGTAGTTTGTTTTCTTTTTTTTTTGTTATGTCCTTTCCTGTTTTGGTATTAGGGTGATACTGGCTTCATAGAATTATTTAGGGAGGATTCTCTCTTTATCTTGTGGAATAATGTAAGTAGGATTGGTACAAATTTTTTCTTTGAATGTCTGATAAATTCAGCTGTGAATCTATCTGGTCCTCAACTTTTTTTGTTGACAGTTTTTTTAAATTACCATTTAAATCTCACTGCTTGTTATTGGTCTGTTCAGAGTATCTATTTCTTTTTCTTCCTAGTTTAATCTAGGAGGATTGTATATTTCCAGGAATTTATCCATCTCCTCTAGGTTTTCTAATTCATGCACGTAAAGGTGTTCATAGTATGATCTTTTTGTATTTGAATAATTTTTTTGTATTTCTGTGGTATCTCCCATTTGATTTCTCTAAGTGACTTATTTGGATTTCTCTCTTCTTGTTTTGGTTAATCTTGCTAATGTTCTATAATCAATTTTATTTATATTTCAAAGAACCAGCTTTCTATTTCATTTATTTTCTTTGTACTTTTTTTATTTCAACTTCATTTAGTTTCTTCCCTGATCTTGTTATTTTTTCTTTTCTTCTGCTAGGTTTGAGTTTGGTTTTTTTTCTTGTTTCTTTTCTTTACTTCCTTGAGATGTGACCTTAGATTGTCTATTTGTGCTCTTTTCAGACTTTTTCATGTAGGCATTTAAGGCCTGCTATGAACTTTCCTGTTAGCCACTGCCTGTGTCAGTGTCCCAGAATGTTTTGCTAGGTTATGTCACTATTATTGTTCAGTTCAAAGAAATTTTTTAAATTTCCATGTTGATTTCATTGTTGACCCAATTATCATTTAGGAGCAGGTTATTTAATTTCCACATATTTTGCATGGTTTTGAGGGTTTCCTTTTGGAATTGAATTTCCAATTTATTCTTCTGCTGTGGTCTGAGAGAGTACTTGATATAATTTCAGTTTTTCCTTAAATTTTATTGAGGCTTATTTTGGTGGCCTATGATATGGTCTATCTTGGATAATGTTCCATGTGATGATGAAAGAATGTGTATTCTGCAGTTGTTGGGTAGGATGTTCTGAAACATTAAGTTCATTAAGTTCTAGGGTAACATTAAGTTCATTTGCTCTAGGATATAGTTTTAAAATCCATTGTTTCTTTCTTATTGACTTTCTGTCTTGATGAACTGGCCTAGTGCTGTCAGTGGAGTATTGAAGTCCCTGCGATTATTGTGTTGCTATCTATTTCACTTCTCAGGTCTAGTATTTAATTGCTGTATAAATTTGGGAGCTCCAGTGTTAGTTTACATATACATATTTAGGACTGATTTTTTTTGTGTGTTGTGTTGGACAAGTTTATTTTAATCATTATATAATATTCCTCTTTCATTTTTAACTGCTGTTGCTTTTAAAGTTTGTTTTGTCTGGTATGAGAATAGTGACGCCTGCTCACTTTTGATGTCCATTTTCATGGTATATCTTTTTTCACTCCTTTACCTTAATTTTATGTGAGACTTTATGTGTTGTTAGGTGAGTCTCTTGAAGACAGCAGATACTTGGTTGGTGAATTCTTATCCATTCCTGTTCTGTATTCTGTATCTTTTAAGTGGAGCATTTAGGCCATTTACATTCATGTTAGTATTGAGATGTGAGGTACTGTTCTCCATCCATTGTGCTATTTGTTGCCTGAATACCTTAATTATTACTTTATTTATTTGTGTTTCTGTTTTATAGGTTCTGAGAGGATTTATGCTTTT
>NW_022142990.1:0-7279 GCF_007565055.1 Rhinopithecus roxellana | reverse complement strand
GATTGTTGCTGAAATGCACACAGGAGGTGTTACTAATTCAAACATCAAAAAAGATGTTCACGCACCCAATGATATTGCTTCAAATTTCCCGTCCAGAAAGGAATATAGACAGGCAATATTGCTGGGAGTAGACACACACTGCGATAATGTAATTAATCTTCCGGAGGAAGATTGGGATATGATTCTCAATAGACGTTGCGTGGCGGCGGCTGGCGGCCCCGGATCGCGGGGGGGCGGGTCCCCCGCCCCCCGGCGATGTGGGTCCGCCAGCCGCCGGGGGGCGTGGCGTGGCGGCGGCTGGCGGTCCCGGATCGCGGGGGGGCGGGGATGGCGGCGGTGGCGGCCCCGGATCCCGGGGTGGGCGGGAACCCCGCCGCACGGCGATGGAGGCTCCAGTCGTGGGGGCCGTGTTGTGGCATCCTCTTGGGGCCCACAGTAGGTGGACACTGCCTGTGGTATTCTGAGTAATAATATAGTTATACACATCATAATCATTTTAATAATTCTCAATGGTACTAATAATAGGATTCCATTGTTAAATTTTCATTATTTTAAGTACCTGATTATACAATCTTAGTATTAATTATTATATTAGTGTTAATGAACAATATTATTGTCCCTATTACTAATCATAATTTCTTACCCTGCCATCACTTTGCATTGATTTAAGAAACATTCATGGCGGATATCATTATTGAATATTCATGGTGATAGATTAATATTAATTACCATTCCAAATCGTAACATTTTAATCCACCCTAACTTTGTACGAAGTTGATTGTGATCATTAATATCGATTATTATTTATTTTATATATTACTAATATTAATAATTAATTGACTGTTGCTGATATGCACCAGGGGGAGGATGTTACTAACTCAAACCATCAAAAAAGATGTCACTCACCCAATATATATGCTTCAATTTCCGTCCAAGAAAGGAATATAGACAGGCAATTGCTGGGAGTAGACACACACCTGGGATAATGTATTAATCTCTTCAGGAGAAGATGGGATATGATTCTCAATATAGACGTGGCGTGGCGGCGGCTGCGGCCCCGGATCGCGGGGGGGCGGTCCCCCCCCCCGGCGATGGGGGTCCGCCCAGCCGCCGGGGGGCGTGGCGTGGCGGCGGTGGCGGCCCCGGATCGCGGGGTGGGCGGGTCCCCCCCGCCCCGGCGATGGGGTCCGCCAGCCGCCGGGGGGGCGTGGCGTGGCGGGCGGCTGGCGGCCCCGGATCGCGGGGGGGGCGTCCCCCGCCCCCCGGCGATGGGGGTCCGCCAGCCGCCGGGGGCGTGGCGTGGCGGCGGCTGGGCGGCCCCGGATCGCGGGGGGGCGGTCCCCCGCCCCCCGGCGATGGGGGTCCGCCAGCCGCCGGGCGTGGCGTGGCGGCGGCTGGCGGCCCCGGATCGCGGGGCGGGTCCCCCGCCCCCCGCATGGGGGTCCGCCAGCCGCCGGGGGGCGTGGCGTGGCCGTGGCTGCCGGCCCCGGATCGCCGGGGGCGGGTACCCCGCCGCCCGGCGATGGAGGCTCCCAGTCGTGGGGGCCGTGTTGTGGCATCCTCTTGGGCCCACAGGTAGGTGGACACTGCCTGTGGTATTCTGAGTAATAATATAGTTATGACACATCAATAATATCGATTTTAATTCTCATTGGTACTAATAATAGGATACCATTGTTAATTTTCATTATTTTAAGTACCTGATTATGCAATCTTAGTATTAATTATTAATATTAGTGTTAATGAACAATATTATTTGTCCCTATTACTAATCATCATTTTTCTTACCTGCATCACTCACTTGCATTGATTTAAGAAACATTCATGCGGATATCATAATTTGAATATTCATGGTGATATTAATATTAATTACCATTCCAAATCGTTAACTTTTAATCCACCCTAACTTTTTACAAGTTGATTGTGATCATTAATATACGATTATTAGTATTAATATTTAATATATTTACTAATAGTAATAATTAATTGACTGTTGCTGATGCACCAGGGGGAGGATGTTACTAACTCAAACATCAAAAAAGATGTTCACTCACCCAATGATATTGCTTCAAATTTCCGTCCAGAAAGGAATATAGACAGGCAATATTCCTGGGAGTAGACACACACCTGGGATAATGTAATTAATCTTCTGGAGGAAGTTGGGATATGATTCTCAATATAGACGTGGCGTGGCGGCGGCTGGCGGCCCCGGATCGCGGGGGGCGGGTCCCCCGCCCCCCGGCGATGGGGGTCCGCCAGCCGCAGGGGTGGTGGCGTGGCGGCGGCTGGCGGCCCCGGATCGCGGGGGGGCGGGTCCCCCCGCCCCCGCGATGGGGGTCCGCCAGCCGCCGGGGGGGCGTGGCGTGGCGGCGGCGGCCCCGGATAGCGGGGGGGCGGGTCCCCGCCCCCCGGCGATGGGGGTCCGCCAGCCGCCGGGGGGCGTGGCGTGGCGGCGGTGGCGGCCCCGGATCGCGGGGGGGCGGGTCCCCCGCCCCCCGGCGATGGCGGTCCGCCAGCCGCCGGCGGGGGGTGGTGTGGCGGCGCTGGCGGCCCCGGATCGCGGGGGGGCGGGTCCCCCCCCCCCCCGGCGATGGCGGTCCGCCAGCCGCCGGCGGGGGTGTGGTGGCGGCGGCTGGCGGCCCCGGATCGCGGGGGGCGGGTCCCCGCCCCCCGGCGATGGGGGTCCGCCAGCCGCCGGGGGGGGCGTGGCGTGCGCGGCTGGCGGCCCCGGATCGCGGGGGGGCGGGTCCCCCGCCCCCCGGCGATGGGGGTCCGCCAGCCGCCGGGGGGGGCGTGGCGTGGCCGTGGCTGCCGGCCCCGGATCGCCGGGGGGCGGGTACCCCGCCCCCGGCGATGGAGGCTCCCAGTCGTGGGGGCCGTGTTGTGGCATCCTCTTGGGGCCCACAGGTAGGTGGACACTGCCTGTGGTATTCTGAGTAATAATATAGTTATTACACATCAATAATCGATTTTAATAATTCTCATTGGTACTAATAATAGGATACCATTGTTAATTTTCATTATTTTAAGTACCTGATTATGCAATCTTAGTATTAATTATTAATATTAGTGTTAATGAACAATATTATTTGTCCCTATTACTAATCATAATTTTCTTACCTGCATCACTTTGCATTGATTTAAGAAACATTGATGGCGGATATCATTATTTGAATATTCATGGGGATATTAATATTAATTACCATTCCAAATCGTTAACATTTTAATCCACCCTAACTTTTAACGAAGTTGATTGTGATCATTAATATCGATTATTAGTATTAATATTTAATATATTTACTAATATTAATAATTAATTTATTGTTGCTGAAATGCACCAGGGGGAGGATGTTACTAATTCAAACATCAAAAAAGATGTTCACTCACCCAATGATATTGCTTCAAATTTCCGTCCAAGAAAGGAATATAGACAGGCAATATTCCTGGGAGTAGACACACACCTGGGATAATGTAATTAATCTTCTGGAGGAAGATTGGGATATGATTCTCAATATAGACGTGGCGTGGCGGCGGCTGGCGGCCCCGGATCGCGGGGGGCGGGTCCCCCGCCACCGGCGATCGGGGTCCGCCAGCCGCGGGGGGGCGTGGCGTGGCGGCGGCTGGCGGCCCCGGATCGCGGGGGGCGGGTCCCCCGCCCCCCGGCGATGGGGGTCCGCCAGCCGCCGGGGGGCGTGGCGTGCGGCGGGCTGGCCCCGGATCGCGGGGGGGCGGGTCCCCCGCCCCCCGGCGATGGGGGTCCGCCAGCCGCCGGGGGGGCGTGGCGTGGCCGTGGCTGCCGGCCCCGGATCGCCGGGGGGCGGGTACCCCGCCGCCCGGCGATGGAGGCTCCCAGTCGTGGGGGCCGTGTTGTGGCATCCTCTTGGGGCCCACAGGTAGGTGGACACTGCCTGTGGTATTCTGAGTAATAATATAGTTATTACACATCAATAATCGATTTTAATAATTCTCATTGGTACTAATAATAGGATACCATTGTTAATTTTCATTATTTTAAGTACCTGATTATGCAATCTTAGTATTAATTATTAATATTAGTGTTAATGAACAATATTATTTGTCCCTATTACTAATCATAATTTTCTTACCTGCATCATTTTGCATTGATTTAAGAAACATTGATGGCGGATATCATTATTTGAATATTCATGGTGATATTAATATTAATTACCATTCCAAATCGTTAACATTTTAATCCACCCTAACTTTTTACGAAGTTGATTGTGATCATTAATATCGATTATTAGTATTAATATTTAATATATGTACTAATATTAATAATTAATTGATTGTTGCTGAAATGCACCAGGGGGAGGATGTTACTAATTCAAACATCAAAAAAGATGTTCACTCACCCAATGATATTGCTTCAAATTTCCGTCCAAGAAAGGAATATAGACAGGCAATATTGCTGGGAGTAGACACACACCTGCGATAATGTAATTAATCTTCCGGAGGAAGATTGGGATATGATTCTCAATATAGACGTTGCGTGGCGGCGGCTGGCGGCCCCGGATCGCGGGGGGCGGGTCCCCCTCCCCCCGGCGATGGGGGTCCGCCAGCCGCCGGGGGGGCGTGGCGTGGGGGCGGCTGGCCGCCCCGGATCGCGGGGGGGCGGGTCCCCCGCCCCCCGGCGATGGGGGTCCGCCAGCCGCGGGGGGGACGTGGCGTGGCGGCAGGCGGCCCCGGATCGCGGGGGGGCGGGTCCCCCGCCCCCGACGATGGCGGTCCGCCAGCCGCCGCGGGGGGTGACGTGCCGTGGGCTGCCGGCCCCGGATCGCCGGGGGGCGGGTACCCCGCCGCCCGGCGATGGAGGCTCCCAGTCGTGGGGGCCGTGTTGTGGCATCCTCTTGGGGCCCACAGGTAGGTGGACACTGCCTGTGGTATTCTGAGTAATAATATAGTTATTACACATCAATAATCGATTTTAATAATTCTCATTGGTACTAATAATAGGATACCATTGTTAATCTTTCATTATTTTAAGTACCTGATTATGCAATCTTAGTATTAATTTATTAATATTAGTGTTAATGAACAATATTATTGTCCCTATTACTAATCATAATTTTCTTACCTGCATCACTGTTGCATTGATTTAAGAAACATTGATGGCGGATATCATTATTGAATATGTCATGGTGATATTAATATTAATTACCATTCCAAATCGTTAACATTTTAATCCACCCTAACTTTTTACGAAGTTGATTGTGATCAATATCGATTATTAGTATTAATATTTAATATATTTACTAATATTAATAATTAATTGATTGTTGCTGAAATGCACCAGGGGGAGGATGTTACTAATTCAAACAAAAAAGATGTTCACTCACCCAATGATATTGCTTCAAATTTCCGTCCAAGAAAGGAATATAGACAGGCAATATTGCTGGGAGTAGACACACACCTGCGATAATGTAATTAATCTTCCGGAGGAAGATTGGGATATGATTCTCAATATAGACGTTGCGTGGCGGCGGCTGGCGGCCCCGGATCGCGGGGGGCGGGTCCCCCGCCCCCCGGCGATGTGGGTCCGCCAGCCGCCGGGGGGGCGTGGCGTGGCGGCGGCTGGCGGTCCCGGATCGCGGGGGGGCGGGGGATGGCGGCGGCTGGCGGCCCCGGATCCCGGGGGGCGGGAACCCCGCCGCACGGCGATGGAGGCTCCCAGTCGTGGGGGCCGTGTTGTGGCATCCTCTTGGGGCCCACAGGTAGGTGGACACTGCCTGTGGTATTCTGAGTCTAATATATAGTTATTCACATCAATAATCGATTTTAATAATTCTCAATGGTACTATATAATAGGATTCCATTGTTAATTTTCATTATTTTAAGTACCTGATTATACAATCTTAGTATTAATATTAATATTAGTGTTAATGAACAATATTATTTGTCCCTATTACTAATCATAATTTTCTTACCTGCATCACTTTGCATTGATTTAAGAAACATTCATGGCGGATATCATTATTTGAATATTCATGGTGATATTAATATTAATTACCATTCCAAATCGTTAACATTTTAATCCACCCTAACTTTTTACGAAGTTGATTGTGATCATTAATATCGATTATTAGTATTAATATTTAATATATTACTAATATTAATAATTAATTGACTGTTGCTGATATGCACCAGGGGGAGGATGTTACTAACTCAAACATCAAAAAAGATGTTCACTCACCCAATGATATTGCTTCAAATTTCCGTCCAAGAAAGGAATATAGACAGGCAATATTGCTGGGAGTAGACACACACCTGGGATAATGTAATTAATCTTCAGGAGGAAGATTGCGATATGATTCCCAATGTAGACGTGGCGTGGCAGCGGCTGGGGGCCGGGGATCGCGGTGGGGCGGGTCCCCCGCCCCCCGGCGATGGGGGTCCGCCAGCCGCCGCGGGGCGTGGCGTGGCGGGGCTACGGCTGGGGGCCCCGGATAACGGGGGGCGGGTCCCCCGTGTCCCGGCGATGGTGGTCCGCCAGCCGCAGGGGGGCGTGGCGTGGCGGCGGCTGGCGGCCCCGGATCGGGGGGGGCGGGTCCCCCGCCCCCCGGCGATGGGGGTCCGCCAGCCGCCGGGGGGGCGTGGCGTGGCGGCGGCTGGCGGCCCCGGATCGCGGGGGGGCGGGTCCCCCGCCCCCGGCGATGGGGGTCCGCCAGCCGCCGGGGGGGCGTGGCGTGGCGGCGGCTGGCGGCCCCGGATCGGGGGGGCGGGTCCCCCGCCCCCCGGCGATGGGGGTCCGCCAGCCGCCGGGGGGCGTGGCGTGGCGGCGGCTGGCGGCCCCGGATCGCGGGGGGGCGGGTCCCCCGCCCCCCGGCGATGGGGGTCCGCCAGCCGCCGGGGGGGGCGTGGCGGGCGGCGGCTGGCGGCCCCGGATCGCGGGGGGCGGGTCCCCCGCCCCCGGCGATGGGGGTCCGCCAGCCGCCGGGGGGGCGTGGCGTGGCGGCGGCTGGCGGCCCCGGATCGCGGGGGGGCGGGTCCCCCGCCCCCCGGCGATGGGGGTCCGCCAGCCGCCGGCGGGGCGTGGCGTGGCAGCGGCTGGCGGTCCCGGATCGCGGGGGGGCGGGGGATGGCGGCGGCTGGCGGCCCCGGATCCCGGGGGGCGGGAACCCCGCCGCACGGCGATGGAGGCTCCCAGTCGTGGGGGCCGTGTTGTGGCATCCTCTTGGGGCCCACAGGTAGGTGGACACTGCCTGTGGTATTCTGAGTAATAATATAGTTATTACACATCAATAATCGATTTTAATAATTC
>NW_022142989.1:0-33195 GCF_007565055.1 Rhinopithecus roxellana | reverse complement strand
TATATAGTTGATTGGCACTGTCTTAGTTCATTGTGTTACGATAAAGGAATATTTGCAGCTGGATCATTTATGAAGGAAACAAGTTTACTTGGCTCCTGATTTGCTGATTGGAAAGTTCATGATTGGGCTTTAGAATACTCATATTTCTTTACATATATTATACTTTAAGTTCTGGGGTACATGTGCAGAATGTGAAGGGTGGTTACATAGGTGTACAGGTGCCATGGTGGTTTGCTGCAACCCATCCACCCGTCATCACATTAGGTATTTCTCCTAATGCTATCCCTGGCCCCCACTCCACCTGCCCGACAGGCCCCTGGGTGTGATGTTCCCTCTCTGTGTCCATGTGTTCTATAGTTCAACTCCCACTATGAGTGAGAACATGCAGTGGTTGGTTTGCTGTTCTTGTGATAGTTTGCTGAGATGATGGTTTCCAGCTGCACTATGTCCCTGCCAAGGACATGAACTCATCCCTTTTTATGGCTGCATAGTATTTCCATGGTGTACAGTGGCACATTTTCTTTATCACCGTTTTCTTCATATTATGTTTTCTATCATATTATTGTTTCTTTATCTTTCTATTCTATATGTTTTTTACTTTTTGCTAGCTTTGTATACATTCTTTCATCAATTATTAATTCGTGTTGTTCTTATGTTGTAGTACCTAATATTATGAGAAGCATATAGACTATTGAAAATAATACATTTTCTATTTCCCAATTATTTATTTGTGTACTTGTTACTTTGCTTAGTAGTGCATAACATAACTTTGTTGAACATTAGTGTGACTAAGATAGGCTGAATTATAGATTCTCTCGACTTTACCAGTTGCTTAATTTCTGTTCAGAATGTGTCAAGAAGACTCACATTAAGACATATAAAAAGAATAACTGAGATAGCCAACCAGTCTTTCCTTGTCAAAATAATGAGTTATTCCGGATGTTAATGCATGCTTTGGGGACTGGACAAGTCAAAATATACATGGTGTTTTATATGAGAATAAGTACTCCACTGCTCATTAAAAAGTGGAGGAAATTGGCAGAGATAGCCAATCTATTCAAACTACTGCAGTGCTAGTCTCTAATCTCTGACCCTGTTAGGACACTTTCTCACACTTGCTCTTGCTTGTGCTGAGTAGGTTAATGTGAAGAAGGAGTGTTGAGTGAGTACATAATGAAAAAAATGCTACGTATGAAAAATAAACAGCTCACATATCCAATGGCAACATCGTTTCGGTAAGCTCGCACGCAGTGTATGTCTGTCTTATGGTTACATCTGGTGTTCATCATTCGGTAATCCATCTAACATCCTTGTCTGGTCTGCTGATATCCAGCCTCTTTCCTGTAGTAGTAGTGCTTCTGTAAATTTTTGTGATTTTTCATTGTTTGAAAGTAGAGACAGAAAATGTGAATGTTCATTTTCCTCGAGTAATACTTACTACTTAACCTTGGTCATCTGGACTCCATCTACGCATCATTTTACACTTTCTACTGAATCAATCTAAGACTCTCATTCTACTTGATTTTTTACCAAAGCAGTAAATAAGAAACAACTCTTATGTTTTCAAAATATTCCCTACTACAGTCTCCATCACCCCTGGAACATATAGATGTCAGAATCCGATTAATTTTCCTGCACTTCTTCATTTACTAGAAAATGCATTGCACCTCCAGCTCGGACTTGATCAATGAGTACCCTCTTCAATTAAAGAAGTAACTTTCAGGCAAGAATCTGTATTCCTTTGCTGAACCTTCAAAAACATACTGCTACCATTGTTATGCCACTTCTCTAAGGCAAAAGGCTGACACAGGGTGAGACACAGAGATATTTAGTGGTGAAAATACATCTTGAATTGTGACCACCTCTGACCTAATATCCAAAACACACACAAAACATTTTGGCAATTAACACTTGACTGCAAAGGAAGATCCTGATAGTTTACCTTGAAGGAAATTGCAACAATCTTCTGTGAAAGAGGAAACAACTAATGTGGGATTACCTGGAGAGGACCAGTGTGTTTCATTCTGTGTGCCTAGGCATGATGACAGATTCTGGCACTCTCTTCCTAAAGGAAGCCTGAGAGTTGGCAAAATCTGATAACACACATTAACACCCACAGTGAGCTCTCTTCTCAACTCATTCTTTCAAAATAAAAATTTATAAGAATCCACCTACTTGAGATATAGATAGATAGATAGATAGATAGATAGATAGATAGATAGATAGATAGATACAGATTTTTTTTTTTTTTTTTTTTTTTTTTTTTTTTTTTTTTTTTTTGAGACGGAGTCTCACTCTGTTTGCCCAGGCTGGAGTGCAGTGGTGCCATCTGCCATCTTGGCTTACTGCAAACTCTGCCTCCCAGGTTTCATGCCATTCTCCTGCCTCAGCCTCCTGAGTAGCTGGGACTACAGGCGCCCACCACGACGCCCAGCTAATTTTCTGTATTTTTTAGTAGAGACGGGGTTTCACTGTGTTAGCCAGGGTGGTCTCGATCTCCTGACATAGTGATTCATCCGCCTTGGACTCCCAAAGTGCTGGGATGACAGGCGTGAGCCACCGCACCCGGCTCTACTTGAGTAATATTTTAAGTAAAATAAAGAATCCAAGGTAAATGGGAAAGCAATCTGCAAAAAAGTATACATTTAAAAACACAATAAAAATCAAAGCTCTTAGTAACCTCTTTAAAGAGATTTTTTAAGTTTACAACTATTTACAACTATAAATGAAAATGCCTGAAAATGCCATGAAAAAGGTTTAAAATAATCTGAATTAAAAAAAAAATTTAAAGTAATTAGGAACAATGGAACATCTCCCCAGATTTCCCCAATTCAGCTCCCTTCCCCCGCCCAAGAAGAGACTAAAGATTTTGCGTGTGTACATTTCAAGAAGGGAAATAGCGTAAGAGAATAATCTATGAGATAGCATCTATGTATAATAGAGTTATAAGAGAAAAATCTTAAAACAATAGCAAGGATGTTACATATCAGTGTCAGAAAAACTTCCTGAGCTGAAGAAAAATATGAGGCTTCAAACTGATAGAACCTGCTATAGAAATAAGGAAATAAAGAACAGTACAGCAAGCTATAATCATAGAACAAATTTCAACAATAACTTTCACTTTTTTCTCCAGCTAGAATGTACATTTGTATAAAACTCACAGCTTCTAGCAAAATAAATAAAATTTTAGAAAATAAGGTGAAATTTTAGAAATAAGATAAATAAATCTTAAAAATCTTCTGGAAGGTAAAGAGTTTTCCCCACAAATCAGCGTGAATCAGACTGACATCAGAATCATTAAAATGTTTGATAGGTTAAAACAATGAAGCAATATCTTCAAACATAAGAAGGAATATAATTCATATTTTGTCAAAATATTAGCAAAATATGGGACAGAACAAGGCACTTTTGTTCTGACAGATTCAGAAAATGTATTCCCACTCAACTTTCCTGAAAATATTTGAGAGTACATCTATAAAAATAGAGAATAAACCAAGAAAATGACATAGTATCAGAAACAGTGTAAACAACCAATAAACCAGTCAAAAAAAAAAGTCCCAGAATAACAACTCCACTGAGGCCTTGAACTGGAGAAAATATATTTCAGGAGGAAAGTTGCCAGGAATAAAGAAAAATCTTAACAAAGTGTTCCTGGAGTTTGTCTTATTGGAAGATATGGAATAATATAGACAGAACATAAGAATAATACATTGGCTATTGGTGAATTCCAAGACAAAAGTTACAGTCCAAATATGAAAAACTTGGCCCAGCTTAGGACATGAAATAAACAAACAGGAAAGAAATGTAATAACCTGGTGTTAGTCAATACATGAGAAAATAAGAGGCTGAAAGACATTAGAAGATGGCAAATAAGGCAGATTCCTCCCTAAAGATTAAAACAAAAATTTAAAAAACTGCATAAGGTGATACAAGCTGTGCTTTCAAGAGAGCATTTAAATGTATATAAGTAACCTAAAATAAAAGTAAAATTCAGCTCAGCAGTCTCAGGAGCCCACATTTTAAAGTTCTCAGTAGTCACATATACACTAGTGGCTACCAAAGTGAACAGTTCAAATAGAAAACATTTTCATTATCGTAAAAATGTCTGTTGAACAGTGTTGATATAGAGTACTAAACCAATTAAGTAAAAATTTACATATACAAATTAATGCTGTACATTTTAGATAGATTCTCAGTCAGCTTGGGCTGCCATAACAAAATACAATTGACTGGGTGGCTTGAAACAATAGTTTATTTCTCAGGGTTCTGAAGGCTGGGAAGTCCAAGGTCAAGCTGCTCACAGATTCAGCATCTGGTGAGGGCTGTCTTCACGGGTTGCTCTCAAATGCCTTCTGGTAATGTCCTCACAGGATTTTTCCCTGATGCATGTATGAGAAGAGAGTAGAGAAAGCTCTGATCTTCCTCTTCTTGTAAGGGCACTAGTCTCATTATGGGGGCTCCTTCCTCAGGACTTCATCTAAACCTTCCAAAGGTCTCACCTTCAAATACCTTGAGGATTTGGGGTCCAACATATGAATTTTGGAGTGACACACCCATTCAGTCCATAGGGATGTATCTATATTTAAATCTATAAAGCATACAGAAATGCATGGTGATGCCATTCACAAATTCCATTGATTGATTTATGACCTATAATATGCTGTCATTCAGATACCTTTTTAGATCCACATCCACATTTTTTGATTCAACTGAGCTTTTCCAATAAGAAGCTTCACTTTATCTTTGAGTTTTATTAAGCTAAATCAAAATATATAATTTTCATCTCCTAAAGAGTTCTTAATTTGGAATTTTTTTATGATTATCTTGGAGCTTTCTTCCTTCCCGTCTGATGTTTAAAACTGAGTTATTTTGCTTGGGTCATAACTTCAGTCTCTTGTTAGTTCCCTTCCTATCTAACTCTGTCCATTCTACCTATTTATTCATTTCATCTTCCCTGAGCTCCTAGTTGGGATGTTGCTGGGATCCCAGAAGTCTTGGATGAAGAATCCTCAGCATTTCCTAGGATAGATGTGAGGAACAACTCCTGTCTTTCATCAAAATTAAAGCAGTTATCCCAGGTCACTCTTAAATAATCCCTGCCTTCTATATCTCCTATATTTACTCAGCTTTTACCTTTTTCAGGTAAACTTTTCTATAAAAACAAACTGGTTAGGATTATTTTCATGATAAAAATGGTTGTATATTCATCACTGCTTGGGTAAAATCTGTACAAAACATTTTGCAATTCATTCCAAATTGAGCTTGCCAAGATCTTTGTTTTAGTTCATGTTCCTTCAATCTGCTGCTTATTTTACCCTCTATTTAATACAATTTATCTTTCAATATCTGAATCCAATGTTATTTTCTAAAGCCTTACCCAGAATATAAAATTAATTTATCTTTCTCCAGTAATAACTTATATGTAGCTTATTATGTCATAGAACAGATTTCAACAATAACTTTCACTTTTTTCTCCAGCTAGAACGTACATTTGTATAAAACTCACAGCTTCTAGCAAAATAAATAAAAATACTATGGGTTTTTAGTAAATACCTACTGATAGAGCAAATAAATCCTTGTGACAACAGCAGGAAGATAAAATAATATAATTTTCCCTACTAGGTCCTTATATTACTCTATGTTTGTTGTGTAAAATTTGTGACACACATTGTAGGTATCTCCTAATAGACTTTCAGCACTTTGAATGAAGAGACGAAGTCTTTTTATTTGTGTGAGTGATTATAATTGCATAATAAGAAAATAAATATCATAACAGAAAATCCAGACCAAAATAGGAAAAAAATTAAAATACACTAAATGTAGAAAATTTTCTGACTCAAATATTGTTAAGACATTATTTACTAGACAGTTTTATCTTTCCATTCATTGTTTAACATCCAATAATATGTTAGCAAACTTTCCATTAATTATCATAAGGTAATGCATAGGTTGTTCATGTAATTTCATGGCAAGAATGATTTTTAACTCTGTCAAATATTTGTTAAAATACTTACACACTGAAATGTAAAGGGATGGAATAAATAGTAGATGAGTGTCTTATTATTCAGGTACAATACCAGTAAATTAAAATCCAACATGCGATAAGCACTCAGTATGGGCAATGCACTCTGCTGGCCCTTAAGGGACAAAATAAGATCGAGAAAATACTCTCTTGCTTACCCACCTGTAACTCCACCCCACTCTAAGGTAATCTATTCATTCCATTTAATGATGCTATGCAGGACATCTGTAATGAATAATATCAAATAAATGTTTTCCTCTGTTCAGGTATTCTTATTTCTAGCACAAAAATCAAACAAATATTAGAAGGTAAGTTAGACTCTGTGTGTTTATTTGTACGTTTTAGGCACATCTTTACCCTTTCCATGTGTCAGATTGTTTAAATTCAAATCATTTTTGAATTTTTAAAAGGATACGTGGTACCTCATTTGATAAATTTCAGCTGCTGTCTTAATCGCAGATCCTGCAATTTCTTATTTATTTTGTCCCAAGTACTATCGTGGCATAAATGTTGAGTTGTCGGCTGGGCATGGTGGCTCATGCCTGTAATCCCAGCACTTTGGGAGGCCAAGGTGGGCAGATCACCTGAGGTCAGGAGTTCGATACTAGCCTGGCCAACATGGTGAGACCCCATCTCTACTAAAAACACAAAAATTAGCCAGGCATAGTTGTGAGTGCCTGTAATCCCAGCTACTTGGGAGGCTGAGGCAGGGGAATCACTTGAACCCGGGAGGTGGAGGTTGCAGTGAGCTGAGATCATGCCACTGCACTCTAGGCTGGTTAACAAAGCGAGACTCCACCTCAAAAAAAAAAAAAAAAAAAAAAAAATAGAAAAGTTGAGTTGTGACCAAATCTTGTAAACTACTTTAGGTGCTAACCTGGATAAGGGAATAATGATAGAGAAAGATGAAAAAATAAATAATGAATCTATTATATAAATAGAACAAATTTAATGATAAAGACTGTCAACCTATAGGAAGCAGAAAATAATTAGCAATATACAATCTTAGAATTTACCCAGAAATAGAAAAAACAGATATCCTCTTTTCTGTTTTCTCTTTCCCCTCAACTTAGCAATCATGACACAAAGAGAAAATTGAATGAAACTTTTAAAAAAGAGCGCTTTTAGAGCTGAATAGGCTATTTGATTTTCGCTTTTCTTTTAATTAATGAGTATTTTGATGATGGTGAAAGGTATTCTTTTTTTATTATTTTCCTTTATTTTTTTACTCTGGCCTCTCCATTTCTCTCATTTAATCTTGAGTATGTGTTGAGGAATGAAAAGAAAATTAACCTTAGAGTCAGAGTCTTTTACCCTCAGAAAAAGAGAAGAGCCTGAATGTTAGAACCTTGTCAGGAGATTTGTACTGGTTCTAACTCCAAAGCACAAAATAACAATTTGATGCTTCTTTCTGGGTTAACCATCCTAATTTCAAGGTTTTACTAGATCAGCTTACTTGTAATAAAGCTTCTTAAAACATCTTCTTTTCATTATTAATATAATTCTTACCTGATTTCAATATTTATGATGATTTGTAATTTTATGAGAACTATATTTTATAGAAACCAGCTTTATATAAATACATTGAATACATGGAGGAATTAGAAGCTCGGCATTTAATGATGCAGTTATCAGGGCATATGAATGTGAACTATTTTTGTCAACCTAAGCAAACTACACTTAACCTGTAAATGTTTCATTAACCCACATGCTGGAGATCTGACTTGCAATGGAGAAGTCAAAATACACTGTTAAGTAAAGTCAATCTTATCAGTTATCTCAGTGTGGCTTGTGGTTTAGTTTCAGATTTCAAACAAACTGACAGCAGGTACCCTTCCCAGAGGAAATAATAATTGCCAGACCTAACTTAGAAAATTCTGGAAGCCAGAAAATACATAGCTTTGTTAGTCCATTTTCATGCTGCTGACAAAGACATACCCGAGACTGGGCAATTTACATAAGAAGGAAGTTTAATTGGACTTACAGTTCCACATGGCAAGGGAAGCCTCATAATCATGGTGGAAGGCAAAGAGGAGCAAGTCAAGTCTTATGTGGAAAGCAGCAGGCAAAGAGAGCTTGTGTAGGGAAACTCTGCCTTACAAAACCATCAGATCTCATGAGACTTATTCCCTATCATAAGAAAAGCATGAGAAAGACCTGCACCCCATGATTCAATTACCTCCCACTGGGTCCCTCCCACAGCATGTGGAAATTCAAGATGAGATTTGGGTAAGGACACAGCCAAACCATATCAGTAGCCACGATCATAGTTAATATTTATCGATATATATCCCATTTAGTTTAAAGTGATTACCTACATAGTCTTTAGACTAGAAGTCAGTGTCATCTTGATTCTATTGTTATTTTGATCCCTCTTTATCTACATTACACACTAAAACAAAGTAAAAAAAGGAAAACAGTATAGTATTACAGCTAGGAACACTGACCTTAGAAATTGAAACCACGGTCTGAATCCCTGCTGTGCTATCTTCTAGCCCTGTAACCTTCTGAAAGTTACTAAGCCTTCCATAAATATAGTTCCCACATCTCTTATATATCATCATAATTATCAATCATCATCATCATCACTGTCCTCATCTTCCGTAATACGTTGGTGTAGCACACAGTATCTTTGTCCTATGCCACAGGCCTTTGACCTATCACTTATTTCAGCTCCACCTGTGGCAGACAGTGCACATGACTCCTGTTAATGTCTCACCTGTTGTGGTGGCTGAGACTCTATCTTTCTGCCTCTGTTTTTGTCTTATGTAAGGAAGCTTGCTCAGATGCACCATACTCAAAGAAGACCCGAGGTAGTGGGTGGGGTGGGGATGGGCGTAGAGGTCAGCTCCTAGATGCAGCCACACTCTTTGTATTTCAGTGATACAATTCTGTAAAATGGTCAATATGATTCCCCAGAGGCCCACAGAGGGAGAGAATCCTAGTCACCTACAGGTCAGTGGTCCTATTGCAATCACTTTTTCCCTTTCCTTGTCTCACTAGCACTCCCCCCAACCCATCCTGACTTCCTTACTCTTGCTTTGTCTCAAACGATCCACCTGTATCCAAGTGATTGTCCTAGGTTATGCTTCCAAACGATTCAGTTAAAGAGTTGTATTTTCTTATCATCATTGCCATCATATTCATTGCCATGATCATTGGCATCATGATAATTATCATTAACATCATCATTATTTGATGTTTAGGTCATGTTTTCTAGATTCCTAGAGGAAAAGAAAAACTGCTTAGAATAGGTAGATACTTCAGGGACTGATGTATTTATTTGACATAATGAAATGCAAAACAAGCCCCCGTGCGCGGTGGCTCAGGCCTGTAATACCAGCACTTTGGGAGGCCGAGACGGGAGGATCACGAGGTCAGGAGATCGAGACCATCCTGGCTAATATGGTGAAACCCCGTCTCTACTAAAAAAAATACAAAAAACTAGCCGGGCGAGGTGGCGGGCGCCTGTAGTCCCAGCTACTCGGGAGGCTGAGGCAGGAGAATGTCGTGAACCCGGGAGGCGGAGCTTGCAGTGAGCTGAGATCCGGCCACTGTACTCCAGCCTGGGCGACAGAGCGGGATTCCGTCTCAAAAAAAAAAAAAAAGAAAAGAAAAGAAAAGAAAAAAAAAGAAATGCAAAACAAGAAACTGAAAACTATTGTAAGCGATGCATGGGTCCTTTGTGGTTGCTTATGGTACCATTTAGTTAAATGGCATTAATCAGAATTGGAATAATACAGGCTTTTTCATGACTGGGTGAATTATTATGATACTATTTTTCTTTACTTAATTTATTCTTACTATAATAATGAAGCAAATCAAATAGTTTCTTTCAAAAGTACTTTTAAAAATGCAGAATTGTAAATGGGACTTCATGATTTGGCTCTCTGCTTGTCTATTGATGGTGTAAAGGAATGCTTATAATTTTTGCACATCAATTTTGTATCCTGAGACTTTGCTAAAGTTGCTTATCAGCTTTAGGAGTAGGGGCTGAGATGATGGGGTGTTCTAAATATAGAATCATGTTGTCTGCAAACAGAGACAACTTGATTTCCTCTCTTCCTATATCAATACCCTTTATTTATTTCTGTTGCCTGATTGCCCTGGCCAGAACTTCCAATACTATGTTGAATTGGAGTGGTGAGAGAAAGCATCCTTGTCTAGTACCGGTTTTCAAAGGGAAGGCTTCCAGCTTTTGCCCATTCAATATGATATTGGTTATTGGTTTGTCATAAATAGTTCTTATTATTTTGAAAAATGTTCCACCATCAACACCTAGTTTATTGAGAGTTTTTAACATGAAGGGTTGTTGAATTTTATCAAAGACTTTGTCTATATCTGTTGACATAAGCCTGTAGTTTCTGTCTTTGGTTCTGTTTATGTGATGGATTTTGTTTATTGATTTCTGTCAGTTGACCCAGCCTTGCATCCCGGGGATGAAGCTGGTTTGACCGTGGTGGATAAGTTTTTTCATGTGATGCTGGATTTGGTTTGCCAGTATTTTATTGAGGATTTTTGCAACGATGTTCATCAGGGATATTGGCCTGAAGTTTTGCTGTTGTTGTTGTTGTTGTTGTTGTGTCTCTGCCAGGTTTTGGTCATACTTCCCAGGTAATTTATAGATTCAATGTTAGTCCCATCAAACCAACATTGACATTCTTCACAGAATTAGAAAAAAACTACCCTAAATTTCATATAGAATCAAAGAAAATGCTGTATAGCCAAGACTATACTATAAGCAAAAAGAGCAAAGCTGAGGGCATCATGCTACCTGACTTCAAACTATACTTCAAGGCTACAGTAACCAAAACAGCATGGTACTCATACCAGAATAGACATATAGACTGATGGAACAGAACAGAGACTCAGAAGTAACACCACACATCTACCACCATCTGATCTTTGAAAAGCCTGACAAAACAAGCAATGGGGAAAAGATTTCCTATTCAATAAATGATGGTGGGAAAACTGGCTAGACATGCAGAAAACTGAAACTGGACCCCTTCCTTACACCTTATACAAAAAGTAACTCAAGATGGATTAAAAGCATAAATGTAAAATCCAAAACCATAAAAACCCTGGAAGAAAATGTAGGCAATACCTTTCAGGACATAAGCATGGGCAAATACTTCATAACTAAAACACTAAAAGCAATGGCAACAAAAGCCAAAATTGACAAATGGGGTCTAATTTAACTAAAGAGCTTCTGCACAGCAAAATAAACTATCATCAGAGTGAACAAGCGACCTACAGAATGGGAGAAATTTTTTGCAATCTACCCATATGACAAAGGTCTCATATCCAGTAATTACAAGGAACTTAAACAAATTTACAAGAAAAAACAAACAACCACATCAAAAAGTGGGCAAAGGATATGAAAAGACTCTTCTCAAAGGAATACATGTATGTGGCCAACAGACATATGAAAAAAAGCATCAACTGATCATTACAGAAATGCAAATCAAAATCATGATGAGATACCATCTCACACCAGTCAGAATGGTGATTTTTAAAAAGTCAAGAAACAATAGATGCTGGCAAGGCTGTGGAGAAATAGGAATGCTTTTACACTGCTGGTGGGAATGTAAATTAGTTCAACCATTGTGGAAGACAGTATAGTGATTTCTCAAGGATCTAGAACCAGAAATACCATCTGACATGGCAATCCCATTACTAGGTATATATCCAAAGGAATATAAATAGAAATACCATCTGATGCAGCAATCCCATTACTGGGTATATATCCAAAGGAATATAAAATATATACACATATGTTTATTGTAGCACTATTTACAATAGAAAAGACATGGAACCAACCCAAATGCCCATCAATGATAGACTGGATGAAGCAAATGTGTTACGTGTATACTGTGGAATACTATACAGCCAAAAAAAGAATGAGATCATGTCCTTTGCAGGGACATGGATGAAGCTGGAAGCTGCCATCCTCTGCAAACTAACACAGGAACAGCAAATCTAACACCTCATGTTCTCACTTATAAGTGGGAGTTGAATAATAAGAACACATGAACACAGGGAGGGGAACAACACAAACCAGGGTCTGTTGGGGGTGGGAATTGAGAGGAGGGAACTTAGAGGACAGGCCAACAGATGCAGCAAACCACCACGGCACACACATACCTATGTAACACACCTGCACGTTCTGCACATGTATCCCAGAACTTAAAATAAAAATTAAAAATAATGTGCAAATAGGCATAGACATTTTCAAGTTACTAAAGCACTTTGTGAACTTCCATTCTTATAAACAAATTAGGCTCATAATTTTTATCTATTCATCAAATATCCATAAATGGTTAAGATCAATGATTATTATTTGTATACTGGAAAATAAAGTTATATACTAAATTATTATGTAACTTAAAATATTTATTAACTCAGATCAGTCTTCCCCAGAATCATGGTATTTAATCTGCTTAGTATATCGTGAACTTCATTTTGATCTTGTCACTTTAAAACATGTTATCAACCTAATATATACGCAAAGTTTATTCTGTTTAATAAAGGGAATTAAAGAGCTGTAGTAAAATTTTTAAAATTATTAAAGTTAATACTTTTAATCTAGTCATATTGTATATGTGATGCAATATAATGTGAGCAGAGCCACATTATAGTAACAGCTTTGAGATATGTCAAGGTTTTAAATATAATGAAAGTTTTTGATGTAACATAAGAACATACTGTATGTTCTTACTATATAAATCATTATATGTCACATACTAAAGATTAAACATGAAGCCTATGAACCACTTACAGCGCTATTGCTATCTGTTCAGTAATTACTCATACAAGATACCTGCACTATGCCAATTAGTAATCTGAGTTCTGTGAATCAAAGATTAATAAGAAAGAATCACTTCAGTTGAGTAGGCCATTATCTATTTGGGAAATAAATACAAACACATAGTTACAAGCACATTTTAAAATTCTTTATTATAAAATCCATTAGAAACAAAAGCATAAAAAGTATAGCAACTGGTATGATCCTCAAAATTTCATGAAGAGGTTTCATTTTAACTGGATTTTGATAAATAAAAATGGCAGTTCCAAATGGAGGATTTAGAGGGGAGAATATCAAGTAATACAGCGTAATGGAGAGAAGATGTGCCCAGGTAAGACATAATACCATTACTAAGGGATTGCAGAGCTTGGTAGAATGTGGTCTAAAATCTAGAAAGATCTATTATCACAGATAATGTATTTCAAACGTACGTATTTGAAATTCACCCTGTATTCAATGAAAAAGCTATCCAGAGATTTTAAGTCTGCATCTCTTCCTTCATTTAAAATCATACTTTTGGATTTCTGAAAAAGTCCTCAAGTAGTAATTTCTTTTTTTCTTTTCATTTAAATTACTTCCTAAAGTGATAATCGCTTCAAGTCTCACATTGATGATCTCTCAGTTTGTTTGTACTGCTCTAACAAAATACCTGAGACTGGGTAGTTTTACAGAAGACAAATTTGTTTTCTTACATTTCTTGAGGCTGAGAAGTGCAAGTTCAAGTCACTGGCAGATTTGGTTGTCAGATGAAAGCTGCTCTCTGCTTCTAAGATGGTGTCTTATGGCTGCATCCTCTGGAGGGGAAAAACTCTATGTCCTTACATGATAGAAGGGATGGAAGGCATGAAAAGATATGAACTCCATATGTCAAGTTCTTTTATATAAGTGTCTAATATAATTCATTAGGGCAAAGTCCTCATGACTCAATTACCAACTAAAGGCCAACTCTAATATTGCTGCATAGAGGATTAATTTTCAACATGAATTTTGGAGGGGAAACTATCTTTCTAACCATAGCACCATCTATGTGTGGATAACTATAAATTTAAACGTCTACTGCACTAATTTTCCATGAAAGACAGATAATGTATATATCTACATACTTAATATCTTCCCACAAAAGTCTAAGAAGCTCCAATAATTTTGTTCAAAAGTGACTGTATTCGTTTGTTCTCATGCTGCTACGAAGAAATACCTGAGGCTGGGTGATTTATAAAGAAAAGGAGGTTGAATGGACTCGCAGTTTCACATGGCTGGGGAAGCCTCACAATTATGGTGGAAGGCAAAGGAGGAGCGAATTCATGTCTTACATGGTGGCAGGCTAGAGAACATGTGCAGGGGAACTGCCCTTTATAAAACCATTAGGTCTTGTGAGACTTATTTACTATCATGAGAATAGCACAAGAAAAACGCAACCCCAAGATTCAATTACCTCCCACCAGGTCCCTCCCACGACATGTGGGGATTATGGGAGTTGCAATGCAAGATGAGATTTAGGTGGGGACATAGCCAAACTACATCAGTGACCCATTGACTTTACTCATAAATTAGTTTATTACTGATTTTTCCCATTTTAAGAAGCTATCACAACCAGCATGCAAACACACACACACACACACACACACACACACACACACACAGTTGCTTCACATAAAAATAAAAGAAGCTATCTTTAATTGCTGTTCCTCTGACATCTTGAACACTGTACCTTTCAAAATCAATGTGACCTCAACTCTGTTTCCAGTCTTATTATACTTGTCTCAGTGACCAACATTCTTCCTGGGCTAGTAGAGAAATCCTCTTAACTAGCCTCCTTACTTTCACTCTCAGATCCCTGCAGTCCATTTTTCACACTGTAGTTGAAGAACCTTATTAAATTGTGCTGAAATTTTTCTTATGCTACTTTCTGTCTTGTTTAGTATACTCAAGCCACTCTGGCTGGCTGGCTGTTTCTCAGGCTCAAATTTTCTGTCCCTGATATTTTTGTAACTATTTTTTATTATGAACAAATTTCTTGCTTAAAAATTACTTCCTAAGGCCACTTCATAAAATAGCCTGAAATTTTTACTTACATTGTCATTCTCTATTTTACATAGTCACTGTTTTATCTTCAATACATTGTTATAATTTGTAAAAATTATTTTTTGCTATGTTTATTTGCTCATTGCCTGCCACCCTTCAAAAGAAAGCTAGAATATTCCTTCAACAGCAAAAATAATATGTGTTATTTCACCCTTTTATCTCCAGCACCAAAGAATTACAACATTATTTGCAGAACAAAACAATTCTATTTCATAGAGATAACCTTGGCATCAGTGTAAGTCCAGGCAAAAATGGAGGTGGGCTTTGGAAAAAGAGAGCTTTCATTGATATTGCCAAATGCCTAGAATGATTGCCTAGCCCATAAAAGGTATTTTATAAATACTTGTTGAAGAATTGAATGACCTATGTAAGAAAAGGAGGAGATTCACAGATAATGGATATTTCACAGCCACTATATGGTGGGGTAAAATTCAAAATATTCCTAAGGGTTCTCAAAGGGCCAATGTAGATGGCAGCAGAGTCATTGCATATTGCCACATGGCTTTATAAGTGCCAAAGTGATCCATATCAGAGGTTATAAACAATAGCAGCTATGGCTTCAGGCAAAACAAGGGCTATCAACAAAGAAGCCAGCGAGCTCTTCAAGGACAGCACATAGACCAATGTTTTAACTTTAGGAATTTTTGGCCACTTGCCATGAAGAACCATAATATTTTTCTTAAACATGTATTTTAGTTAGATAGAGATGAACATTTGGCATGATGAAAAGGAAGTTAAAGTTCTGCATCCGACTCTAAGTAGATATGTGACTTTCTGGGTAAAAAACTTCTAATGGGATACTGGGATGATGATGATGATGAAGGTCTCATTGAGTTGTCATGGAAAATAAATGCTTTACATAAAATGACAAATATGTGTCTCATCTTTGTATCTAATAACTGTTTTATCTTATTGACAACAACATTTTGTCTGTTGTCTTTGTGTCAAATATTCAAGCTTTTCCACAAATTTTACCAGAAGAGCATACAATATAATCTTTCTGTCAAAAGTCACCCAGGAGTATATACCACTGCAATAACTCTGCCCTGGCTTCAGTTAGAAATAAAACCAGTCATTAAGCATTAAAACCACTCACTTGGCTTAATTGCTGTACTTACATGATTTCTCATTATGTTTGACTGTCTAGAGACAGTTGCTGATGGAGAAGGATTTCCTCTTTATGTATGTTCATCACCTGCTCTGAAAGTAATTTGGAAAAAAAGGCTGATTTTACAAACTGATTCCTATCAAGCATGGTTACAAGATCAAAAAAAAAAAAAAAAAAACAATTTCTAACCAACTTGCATAATTGAACAGTCACATAATTTTAGGCTAATCCAAAGAATAGAAGGCAAGATTTTGGTCTACTTACTCAAAGATGTTGCCATAAACATAGTTCACAATTTTCTTGGTCTGCAGCTTTGAAATTGTGCAATTATTTATTGCCTATTTTGAAAATATTCATGTTATAGCTTGCTCATATGTTGAAACTTTATAGCTTCATACTTCACAAGTTCTAGTTTTTTATAATTCAAATTCCCATAATATGCTATTGCAGTGTAATTTTAAAACTGAACATATGTGAATCTCAGTTTTTGTTTCACATTATATGTATCTGCTTTTTGATATCTTAGATATCTCTAAAAATTTGTGTCTATTTCATGTTTTGCTAAGAAACATTAAGATTTACATGATTATAATAGTACTTAAAGATATCCAAAAACTTGTGGGATGAAAACTTATATTGAAAATACCCATAGAGGGGCTTTGCATGCATCCTAAGAGAGAAAATTGTTTTATTCATAGGCAATTTAGCGACTCTACTTGAGCCTTTAGGTTAATGTCAAGCTTTTGACAATATTAAAAAAGAAATTCCCTAAGAGAAAATAACACCTATCTGCTCCCTTCAGGGATCAGAATTGTTGGAGTAGGGATAATTGTCAAATAGGACAGTGATTGTTAAGGTAATCATGAACATTTATAGCCGTCATTTTTTAGAACATAGAAAAAGTCTCTGGAGATATTACAATACTTGAGATTTCTCAGAACATTCTTCTGTCTCATATCCTGTATTAAATGTATCTGTTAATTTTAATGTTGCCTTTTTTGCTTTTTTAGAAATCTTGATCAAATTTTTCCTCTATTTTATTAAGCTTTCCTTAATTGCCAACTTGCCAATTATACTTACCGGACAACTCAGTTATGAAAATGCATCCATTTAGTGAGAGTAAGGTTATGAAGTCTCAGAAAAATAGTGGACATTGGAAAAACTATAATCCAACAACTAGACAATATAAAATTATTTTATTTAGGGAATATGGAGTAATATACGTTATAGGAGAATAAAGACAACTATGATAAGAGGAAAAAAAAGTATTGCATCCTAAATATGTGCTGCACTGCTTCTGTGAACCTGGAAAACTGCTATTTATATTTGAAATAAACCATACATTTTAGAAAATTCTAAATATTATATAAATTAACAGAGTTTTTTTTCAAGTATATATTTTAGTGGAGCTAGAATTTTTTATTATAGATTTATCTGCCTCTAATTGTCATTCTCTTTCCAATACACAACACTGATTATATCACTAAGAGCAATCACATGTTCAAGAAACAAAATATATATCTGGACTATGATCATGTTAATTAGCTATGTAAGAATGTGGAATGATAAAAATAACAAAGACTTTTCTGGAATCAAAGGATATTTTTCAACACATTTCATTCAAGAGGATGAAAAGATTATTGATTACATTTATTTAGAAAAGATTTTGAGCATAAATATGTGAAAAAGTACCTATTACTTTCCTCCCAAAACAATTTTTTAGGGAGATGTTCTTAGCAAATTCTTGTGAATCTTCAAGAAAATCTCAAATTTTTGGATTCTTTTAAAATTTGTATATATTATGTGTCAGGGGCAGTAATAAGTGGATTAACATACTACTGTTAGAAATCCAGAACATACAAAGTTTATCAGAATGTTTTATTTAAAGTAAGTTGAAAACACAAACTTTACACAGAAAATTCTATAGAATCAGTGGGATTATCTCAAACATTCTGTACAAATTCACCCACATCTTTTTCAATGCAAAGTCTACTTTATAGTCAAGCAAACAATTTTCTTGAACAAACTTTAATCCAAACTGACTAATGCACACATTTACAAATGTAGCAAATCTGACCTAAACGCCAGTGGGTCTAAAATAACTGTGCAGAGTGAGATGTTAACAAACAGTTACTGAAAGAAAAAATCTTGACTGCATGGCCTGAGGTTCTATTGCAATGATGTATACAGACTAGGTCATGAAATTAAAAACTGATCAGCTCAGCAATTTTAGAAATGCCTAAAGGATAGCTCATTTTTAGTTGCCAGTGGAATATTATCAACTCTAGCTGGGTTCATTATCCATGTCAAATATTTTGGATCATTCTATGAAATCAAAAACATCACATCTAGATAAAATATATTTAAATATTATAGCATGATTGTATAAAACTAAAACTATGCACTTTTCATTTTAAGACTAAAATCATCATACTTCTTTATAAAAGAATATAGTACTTGATATATATATATATATATATATATATATATATATATATATATATACACACACACACACACACACACACATATATATATATATACTACTGGAATATCATTGAGTAGCATTTCCAGGCAGCTCTTCACTGGTTATATAATTTACATAGGATTTTTCTTTTTTGTTTTGTTTTTTGTTTGTTTGTTTGTTTGTTGTTGCTGTTTTTGAGATGAAGTCTCACTCTGTTGCCCTTGCTGGAGTGCAGTGGTGTGATCTCGGCTCACTGCAAACTCTGCCTCCCAGATTCAAGTGATTCTCCTGCCTCAGCCTCCTGATTAGCTGGGATACAGGCACCTGCCACTAGGCCTGGCTAATTTTTGTATTTTTAGTAGAGACAGGGTTTCACCACGTTGGCCAGGCTGGTCTTGAATTCCTGGCCTCAGGCAGTCTGCCTTCCTCAGCCTCCCAGAGTGCTGGGATTACAGGTGTGAACCACCACGCCCAGCCCTTGTAGGGTTTTTCATGTGAACTTTCAACAAAACAAAACAAAATCACTTCAATATGTGAATCTTATCATATAAAAAGTCACTTGAAATGAAATATAATCAATAACTAAAAGGAAATGGCATTTATGACACTACTTTATGGAATATAACAAATTTAAAATACAAGTAATGCCTTTCCTTTTGTAACACATTCTGTATACACACTAACAGTAGAAGCATGTGAAAAACCACCTTGAAAAATAAGTAGACATAAAGTCAGAAAATTTCTGAATTATTGACTAATACAGTTATTAAATGCAATATAAAGAGAGTAAGGTGTGAACTGAGAAACATATGAGAGAAGTTCTAAAATAATTTAATATATAAAGATTCAGGAAGTATATTTCCATTTTTTATGAGTTCTCAGCACAAAATAAGGAAAACAATTGTAATAGTTATGAGATTGCTGATATTATAATCACTTATATTGATGGGTTTGTGGGAAATCTCCTCTTCCATTTTTTTTTATGAATATCAGACCCTTTGTCATGTGATGTCCATAGTCATAACCTCTCAACATTACAGAAATTAAAACCTAGGAGATGGAACAAATGCATTTTTTAAAGTAAAATGTTTGTTTTTCTCCTCTTGACCTTCCCTACAGTCTTGTCACTAAAACACCAAAGGTTTGGTCTAGGTCCTGCTGTTCACCACACAGATAGCCAATCACTGAGGTGATAAGTATTGCCAAGGAAGAAGGCTTTAGTTAGGGTGCTGCAGCCAAGGAGACGGAAGCTAGGTCTCAGATTCATCACCCTAAACAACTAAAACTAGAGGTTTATGTAGCAGAGGAGAAATGTAACAATGTGTAAGAAAACAAGACTAGGTAGAGGCATGAGGGCACTGGTGGAGTGATCTGGTTAGTTTTAATTCATTGGTACTTTTTTTTGAGAGGCCTGAAGGGACGTCCTTTCCTGAGGAAGGAACTCAGATAAAACAAACAAAAGGTTCAAGCTTTGACAAAAGAAGGGTTAATTTCTATGTTTATCCAAAAACAACTGCCTATGGGACTGTTGGTCCAGTTTCAGTCTTCTGATCTCTGTATGTACACCTGAGCAGCTTCAGAAAAAAAAGTAGCTGATTGTTTTTCACAAACAAATTAAATGTGCTAGTAATTCTCACTTCCTTACTCTACAGGTGTCAATTTAATTTTTTTTTTTTTTTGTAATTTGTAAATACACAAAAACGAGTCTATAAGTGTATTCCAGCGAACTAGTTTATTATGTCTGGGTGGTGTGAGTGGTGGGAGTAGAAACTCTTGCTTTACAACCTGTTCAAATAATGGGTCCATTTTACTTAAAGCAGCTTGTGATGGTAAAAGAAATAATGATTGTGGGATATGACAAGTTTTCTCTTCAAATGGCCTGATCAATTACTTATTCTTTAATCCACAGTAACCCTCCCCTTCCCTTCTCTTCTCTTTTTCCTTCTTTTTGCCTTTATTATGTGCCCAGGCATGCCACAGTTCCAGTGGCTTATCAGTACTAGCTCACATTTGGGAAGAAAACTAGCTCTCTAGCTCGTGGCAGACAACCTCTTCCCCTTCTACCCTCTCTCCCTTACGTGCCCACCTTATCTAAGAAAAGGTTCAAATGTTTAACCAATGGAATCGAGCTTATATTAGGCGGTCTGACCTGAGCCAGTGGGGAAAGGCACAGGGACAGATATTTGTGTCAGGAATAAAAACTTTCACTCTCCTTTGTTCTACGTGTTCTCATGATGACTGGCCAAAGAGAAGCACCCGTCTGCACAGAAGCAAATTTGCTTTGCTGAAAAATCCTTTGTCTGAGTGCTCGTTTTCCTTACGACTCTGAGCTTTATTTTCAACAATGATTGAGTCTGAGAGACCAGGATTTGAATCCTGGCTCTGCCTCTTTTAAACATTAGGACTTGGGCAAATTAATCACTTTAACTTGCATTGCTTACTGTAAAATTAGGATAACAATAGCTACCTCTTAGTTTTTGTCATCCTGAAGAAGTAACAGTTTGGTTCTCAATATTTAATAATGCTAAATTAAATTAATTTGCCTTAAAGCCACCTCTGTACATATTGAACTGCAACCTAACTTGTGTAAACAAACTGCAACCTAACAAGAGTATATTCTTGTACCAAGTAGCTTAAACTCAGTCAATTACGGTAGCTAAACTTCAGCCAGTCACAGACTTCCAACTGATCGGATTATGTCCGTGTAAAGCAAATGCTGAGCTGTAACCAATCCATCTGTTTCTGTGTATCATGTCATTTTTTTGTCTGTAAATACTGCCTGCCCATATTGATGGATGGAGTTCTCTGAATCTCCCCTAATTCTGAGGACTGCTGGATTCACAGATTGCTTTTTGCTCCAATAAACTTTATTAAATTGAATTTATCTAAAATTTTTATTTTAACAATAATCTGTAAACAACAGGAAGTTGGAGAAAAAAATCAATATCTCAATGTTTGGTGACTGTTTATACACTGTAATCTAAAATGGTGAGATATTGACCACCAGAGTTGTAAAATCATTTTCTCATGAGTGGTAAGCGTTTAGTCACTCATTTAATATTAGTTGAAGACATTTTTATTATATGTAAACAGTTTTCTAGGTGTTAGAAATAAAGTAGTGTAAAATAGAGACAAAAATTACTGTTCTCATAAAATTTACATCCAGCAGCAGGAGTCAGAAATTAACAAAATAAATAGTATATTAAAGCATGATGAATCCTATGGAAAAAATAATGTAGGTGAGGGAAATAAGGTGTTCCAGGATGGGACAAATTCTAAATAGGTTTTTTTGGGAAGGACTCACTAATATGATGATATTTTAACAAAACCATGAAGAAGATGAGAAAGTAAGCAATGAGGAAAATTGGAGAAAGAACATTTCAGGCAGACGGAATAACAAAGGTTTAAATGCAGAAGAATACCTCATGTTTTCAAGCCATCAAGAAGACTTGGATAGCTAGCGCAGGTAAACAAGGAGAATGAAAGAATAGGATAAAGAGATAACTGTGTAATAACGAGAGGCACTGAAAATATTTTGAGGAATGAAGTGAATAAGATGTGATTCACCTTTGACCAGAAGTGATATAATCCAACTTACTTTGTAACAAAATTATTTTATTATTATGGATACTGTATGGAGAGCCTAATGATTGAGGGGCAGGGGTGGGGTAGGTAGATCAGCTTACAAAGACATTGCACTAATTCAGATGGGAGATATTAATAGATTTGACGAGGTAGTAGTATTGTGATGGAGGGAGGAATGGTAGGATTCTGAGTATGTTGAGGGTAAAAGAAACGGATCATTAGTGGGATAGATGTGAGCTGAAGTTTTCTATACACAGAGTTGGAAGGGTGGAATGACATTTTTTCATATGGAGAAAACTATAGGTGAAACAGCTTTGTGTGTAACTAGATCAAAGAATAAGAGGAAGAACTGAGTCTGATGCATTTTGTTGAGAGGTCTCATTGCAATTACATACACAAATCACCTGTAATTGATTTTTGTGCTTTGTATTAATAGAAGTCAAATTAACTTTTTTTTTTTTTCTTTTGAGATGGAGTCTTGCTCTGTTGCCAGGCTGGAGTGCAGTGGTGCAGTCTCGGCTCACTGTAACCTCCGCTTCCTAAGTTCAAGTGATTCTCCTGCCCCAGCCTCCTGAGTAGCTGGGACTACAGGCTCACATGACCACGCCGAGCTAATTTTTGTATTTTTAGTGGAGATGGGGTTTCACCATGTTGGCCAGGATTGTCTTGATCTCTTGACCTCGTGATCTGCCCACCTCAGCCTCCCAAAGTGCTGGGATTACAGGTGTGAGCCACCACACCCGGCCCAAACTAACAGTTTTTAAAAATATATAAACCTCCAATCCACAAACTCACACTTATTAACATCTATTCTTTCCATACTGTACTGCAACATCATTTTTGTCATGAAACAGGTTACTGTATATGTGGGATGCTATTTCTGGATTCTTTTCATGCATCTTTGGTGAAATTGTTTATTCTTGTATCTATATCATTCTGTGTTAATTACTGGAGGTTTAAACTAAGTTTAAAATGTAGTTTCCAGATTTCTTCTTCTTTTTTCTAATATTGACTATTCTTGACTCCATGTTTCTCTTTATCTTTAGAATTTATCTGTTAATTTTCACAACAAAACTTACCTAAAATTATATTAAAATGCCAATAAATATAGAGATCAACTTGAAAATAATTGTCAAATTTAAATAATTGAGGCTTATAATCCATAAAAGATAACATACATCCATTTATACATAGAGTGTATACATAAATATATATAAACACACAGGTTCAATGTTGTATAGTTTCAGTGCAGAAAACATGAAAATTTTTATTAAGATTTTTTAATGTTAGATGTTAGTGAACTCTATCCTAAGTCTTAACATCTTTAAAATTTCATCTTATATTGGTTTATTGCTGGGACACTATGGTGTAATTACAAATATTTTTTCATTCATGATTCCTGGCTTATAACTCATAGCTCCATTACAGTCTTTGGTTATGATGTTGGGTGTGTTAGGCCTCAGGGTCTTTGACTTTCTTCTGCCCTCCTTTCACCTGCTTCTAGACAGGTCTCTAACCTTCCCTTACCTTTCTGATTGTATATCTTAAGACCCTTCCCAGAGAAGGTCCCACCTTATGCCCTGGGGGAAGGAATGGTGACATCATGGAGCCTTCATAAAAACCCGAGACAACTGGGTTGAGAGAGCTTCATGATGGCTGAACACATGGACATTCCTGGAGGGTGGCATGTCCAGGAAGGACACGGAAGCTCTGTGGCCCTTCACCTCTAACTCTTCCTGCTCATCTCTTCATCTGAATCATTTGTAGTATTCTGTATTATAGACTAGTGTATGTAAGTAAGAGTTTGTGAGCCAATTCAGCAAATTAATCGAAACCAAAGAGGATATCCTGGGATACCAATTTGAAACTGGTGGGTCAGAGGTTTCAGAGGTCGAGACTTACAACTAGTGTCTGGGGTGTGGGAGGTAGACTTGGTGACTGAGCCCCTAGCCTGTGGGATCAGGCACTATCTCCTGGTATATACTGTGGGAACTGAATTTGAAGACATACAGCTCGTGTCTGCTGCTTAGTGCCTGAGGAAATATCCTCACACATTTTGTCCCAGAAGTCTTCTGTGTTGATGATTGTTGCTGTGGTGACAGTAGAGGACAAACACAGTTAGAGAGAGAGTTTCCTACACAGATACAGACAAAAATTAATTTTATACATTGATCTTGTACTCAGTAATCTTCCTATAGTTTGTAGCTTCTATTGGATTTTTTTATTTACACAATAATTTTATTCACTTCCAGGATTTTACTTCTTTATCTTGCCTTATGGTATAGGATAGTTCTTTCAGGAAGAATGTTGAGTGCTAGTGATAACAAACAGGCACCTCTGTCTTACTTCCAAACTCAAGGAGGTTTGGAAGAAAATTATTTTCTGTATATTTAAAAAATACATATATTCTTTATCAACCTAAGAATGTTCACCTTTTTTTTCACAGTTTGCTATGTTTTTGTCGTTTCCGAGCTAAAAATTTGTTCTCAAATACATTTTTATGTAACCATGGAGATCAGCATATATGTTTCTTTTCTTCTTAATGTGGTAAATTGCCCACTTTGTTTTAATTAGTTCCTTCATTAAAAGTTTTATTTTGGACTGCAGCAAAAAATGGAGGAGTAGAAAACTCCAAGGACTAACCCAACACAGAAGCATGGAAAAGAAACCAGAAAAAACTGTGAGAATCAATTGTATTGGAATGCTAGAAAACAGTCCAGAGTTACAGCAGTAAAGCAGTTATTTACTTAACAAAAAGGTGACCGGAAGACAATAGGAAGACTTTCTGGCACTTTAACTTACCCTTGCCCTACTTACATCTTCCTGTTGAGTGGCAACTTAGAAAATGGCAGCCAAGACCCAAGAGTGGTGGCTCACACCTGTAATTCTAGCACTTTGGGAGGCTGAGGCGGGCAGATCACCTGAGGTCAGGAGTTTGAGACCAGTCTGACCAACATGGTGAGACCCCATCTCTACTGAGAATACAAAAATTAGCCAGGCACAGAGGTGTGTGCCTGTAATCCCAGCTACTCGGGAGGCTGAGGCAGGAGAATCTCTTGAACCCGGGAGGCGGAGGTTGCAGTGAGCTGAGATCGTGCCACTACACTCCAGCCTGGGCGACAGAGCAAGATTCTGTCATAAAAAAAAAAAGAAGAAGAAGAAGAAGAAGAAGAAGAAGAAGAAGAAGAAGAAGAAGAAGAAGAAGAAGAAGAAGAAGAAGAAGAAGAAGAGAAGAGAAGAGAAGAGAAGAGAAGAGAAGAGAAGAGAAGAGAAGAGAAGAGAAGAGAAGAGAAGAGAAAAGAAAAGAAAAGAAAAGAAAAGAAAAGAAAAGAAAAGAAAAGAAAAGAAAAGAAAAGAAAAGAAAAGAAAAACCGCAGTCAATGTTTCTGAAGTGGATCTGGGTTCCAGAGAGAGCAGAGCAAAGCTTGTTTCCACAGAGCTTTTACCTGGCTGGGGAATCTCTAATGGGCTAACACAAAGTTAGCCTTTTTTTTTTTTTTTCTAACTCAGCATTCCAACAGGATATAGAATGGGCAGGCAAAAAACGTTTCTCACAAACATGAAAAGCTAATGAAGTAGTCACTGCCACCTTGTGCAAAGAATATCAGTTAAGGCAAACAATGGAAATATGGAAAAGCATAGGCAGAAAAGCTGGAGAGTGAGAGACTCTGGCTGATAAGCCTGTATATGAAAACATTTGTGAAGCCTGTATATGAAAACATATGCCTAGAATTGTGAAGAATACTAGACATGTGACACTCAAGCATTCAGGAGAGGTCCAAGAAATAATATTTATTATTATTATTTTTTGAGACGGAGTCTCACTCTGTCGCCCAAGTTGGAGTGCAGTGGCGCCATCTCGGCTCAGTGCAACCTCCCCGTCCCAGGTTCACGCCATTGTCCTGACTCCCTAGTAGCTGGGACTACAGGTGCCAAGCATATGTATCTTATCATTACTTTTTAGTTGTCATTAAAAAATGATAGAATTTTTGTTGCACAAAATGTGTTAATAGAGATCTCCCAGTTTTTCCTGTGTGCCACTACTTGCCACTGCTCACTCTTAGGATGCTCAATAAAGGACCATATGAATGGATGAGTTGATAAATGTGAGGACTTTATCACTCCGTCACTTTCATTTGAGTAGACCAGTTGGTTTGGCATGGTGGAGGCATATCCTGAGTGCTGTTTTAAATCCTGATTTTTTTCAAATATAGAGAAAGTAGAACCACACTTCCTAAACTTTAAACTGTTGAACAACTTCACTTTTCTGTAGAATACAAAGTTTGTGAATTGCTGGACTAAGCATCATCTCCATTGTCTTTATTGTATCAGAACTCTAGAGGACTTGCCTAGAATTCCAATAGTGTCAATAATGGATCTCATTTTCATCACTCAGTGGGGCTTTCAGTTGATCATTTGAAATTATTTTCACTCATTTGACTGACAATCACAAATGAATAGAAATGTGGAAATGTTTGCTCTGTTTTTTTTTTTTAACTTTAAGCATATATTTTATGCCACTATTTCTAATTGGGTATTGACAGTCAGTATCCTAAAAATAGCAGTCTTTCCATGCTATTATGAAGGAAACTGATAATACATGAGAAAGCACATATAAGAAAGCAATATCATGAATGTAAATATATACTATGGAGAAGAATCTATCATTTATAGTAGTTGCTTTAAGGCTTATATGAAAACTATAGCCATCATAAAACTGTGAATTACAACCTTAATGTAATATAGTCTTCCTAAATACAAATGGAAAGGGAATGTTAATCCATACCACACCAAGGGAAATAATCATGACAATTTTCTATTTCAAGTCAATAAGCCCTTTCGAATTTTTTAAACATGTGTCATTTTACAAATAAATGTGTATAAGTAATAATAAAGGAGTTGTAAACACAACTTTAACAAGATAATAAAAGCAGCCTCTTTTCATTGAGTGAATGTTTGCACAGAAGTATCATAAAATGTGAAATAATACTATTAGATGTCCCTTTAGCAAACTGATGTTCCAGATTCTTTTTGCATTATAATGTGTGGTGAAGTTCTTCCTGTTGAATGACTTATGGGGTAAGAATGCTATATTTTCTTTTTTTTTTCCTTAGGAATATATATTTAACTCAATATTTTGTTTGAAAACAATACACCTAGGATATGATCATTTGAAGAGTCATAGTTTGAGATTTTCATTTTATGATCAAGTTAATCATTATTAATAGTTAATGATTGTTAGTTAATCGTTATTATTAGTTAATTATTATTACTCATGAGCTGCACTATCTAATGCTGTAAACACTTGTGATATGTGGCAATTCCAATTTTAAATAAGTAAAAAATTTAGTTTCTAAGTTATATAAACTCAATTTCAAGGGTTCTATAGCCTTAAATAACTGGTAGATCCTATATTATCAACAGCACAAATATAGACTGTTTCTATCATTACAGAAGGTTCTGTCAAACAGCAATTGCACAGTGCTATGGTTTGCTTGTATTCATCTTCTGAGTTGCCTACTAATTGTGAAATATCTTCCTCTGTCAATTTTCTTCCCTTTGCCATTACAATTGGAAAATTAAAAATCTTTATTCTCAATTTTGCTTAGAAAAAGCCAAAAGCTGATTGGAATGATGATCAAGTTCTTCCAATCTTTCAAATATGATATCCTGGGCTTTTTGAAAGCTGCTTTTGGAATACGAAATAATTTTGGAATGCTGACCTAGATTTTGTTTTCTTCTGTTACTACCATATCTTTTGCCTGTAATTTACAATGTAATAATAATGTGATATGTAGTTACTTTTGTTTGACTGTTTTATGATAGCGTAATATTCTCAAGTGTACTTGCTTTTACATATCAAGCACCAGTCCTCGATTTGGAAGGTTAACTAAATCTTGGAAGGAAATACATGAAAGGAAACAGGAAAGTAAAAGAAAGATAAGTAAACAAGCAAGAAAGAAAAATAATTAGAACTCTATAATTTAGCAGCAGTCTGCAAAAAATACAGAAATTTAGATACTAAGAATCGGACCACTCATTTTGCAAAAGAAGAAAATTGTGTCATAGATGCTAGTAATTTGCAATAATTCTGTGTTAGTTTCTTTTTACTGCTATAACAAATTACCACAATCTTAATGCTTTAAAACAACCCAAATTTATCTTACAATTCTTTAGGTCAGCAGTTTAAACATGGTTCTTAATGGACTAAAATCAAGGTATTCGCAGTGTTGTGTTGCTTTTATCTAGGTTCTAGAGGTTCTTGCTTCATGGTCTCTTTCAATCTTTTTTTTTTTTTCTTCAATTTTTGGTGGTCCTGTAGTTTGCAACATATATTTATAATTAATTTAAGTCTGCTTAAAGAAAAAAAAAAATACAACCGCTTCATAGGTAATCCACTTAACTTACAACAGAGTATTCCCAATTCCTAGCTCCAGCCCCTTAAAACAATGCTGTTACTCCTTTCACTTATTAATAACTTATAATGAGCAAATACTCTTTTGAACTATTATTTTTTGGACAAATTGTTATCTGTTAGGTCAATTAAAAATAAAACAAAGATTTTATTTTTCGTTTATTTCTTCTCTACCACTCTTCTTTCTGTAGATTCAAATTTATAACCCATATCATTTTTTTTCTCTCTGAAAAACTTAAAACACTTTTTGCAAGGTAAACTTATTGATGGCAAGTTCTGCCAATTTTTTGTTTTTCAAAGAAAGTCTTTATTCGTCCTTTGTATTGAAAATACTTTGACTACATACAGCTATGTAGGTTGGCAGTTTCTGTTTTTTTCCCAATACTTTAAATATCTTCTTTGCATGGTTTCTGTCTGAAAAGAAGTGTAGTATGATTCTTGTATTTGTTTCTCTATAACTAAGGTGTGTTTGTTTTCCCTCCCCTCTGGCTTTTTTCAAGATTTTCTCTTTGCCATTGGCTTTCTGCAGGTTGAAAATGACATGCCTATGTATAGATTTGTTGATATTTATTCTGCTTGGTGTTCCCTGAGCTTCCTGAATCTGTAGGTTGGTGTCTTATTAATTTTGAAAAATTCTCAGTCATTCATAATTCAATTGTCTCTGTTCTTTTCTTTCTTCTTCTGGTATCCCCATTACACATTTGTTACAAGGTTTGTGATGGTCTCATAGTTCTTGGATATTCTCTCCAATTCTTTTCATTTTTTTATGTTTTGCTTTTCAGTTTGTAAAGTTTCTATTGATGTATCTTCCAGCTCCCTGATTCTTTCCTAGTCATTTTTAGTCCACTGATGAGCCAGTCAAGGCACTCTTCATTTCTGTGATATATAAGTGTGTGTGAGTGTGTGTGTGTGTATGTTTGTGCAAATTCTAGCATTTAAAAAATTCTGGGTGAGTGCGGTGGCTCACACCTGTAATCCCAGTATCCCAGTACTTTGGGAGGCCAAGAGGTCAGATCACCTGAGGTCAGGCGTTTGAAACCAGCCTGTTCAACATGACAAAACCCCTTCTCTACTGAAAACACAAAAACTAGCTGGGCATGGTGACGCATACCTGTAGTTCCAGCTACTTGGGAGGCTGAGGCTAGAGAACCGCTTCAACCTGGGCGCGGGAGGTTGCAGTGAGCTGAGATCGTGTCACCGCACTCCAGCTGGGGCAATAGAGAATATCTCAAAAACAAACGAAAAACAATTCTTTCCTAGAGTTCCATCTGTCTGCTTACATTATCCATCAGGTCCTGCATGTTGTCCACCTTTCCATAGGAACTCCCCAGCATGTTAATGATAGTTATTTTAAATTTCTGTCCTGATCATTTCAAAATCTCTACCATATCTGAGTCTGGGTTCTGATGCTTACTTTGTCTCTTCACACAATATATTTCTTTTTTGTCTTCTTTTTCCCTCCTTTTAGCATATTTTATAATATTTTGTTGAATACACACATAAGGTATGAGGTAAGGTACTGAAGTAAATCATTCTTTAGAGGGCTTTAGGGTGAGGTTTCATGCTTATATGCTGAGAAGTTAGGCTGTATTGAATGTTTGCTGTAGCTGTGTCATAGGCCAAATTTTTATCTAGAGTCCTTGATTTTGTCTCCCCAAATTAATTTAAAAATTAAAATAAATTTAATTTAATTTTGTTTTTGAGACGGAGTCTCCCTCGGTCGCCAGCCTGGAATGCAGTGGCACGATCCCGGCTCACTGAAACCTCCACCTCCTGGGTTCAGGCGATTCTCCTGCCTCGGCCTCCCAAGTAGCTGGGACTACAGGCACGTGCCACCACGCCTGGCTAATTTTTGAATTTTGGGTAGAGACAGGGTTTCACCATGTTGGCCTCGCTGACTTTGATCTCTTGACCTTGTGATCCACCCACCTCTGCTCCCAAAGTGCTGGGATTACAGGCGTGAGCCACCGAGCCTGGCTTCCCTAACATGTTTTAAATAGGATTTGTGCCTTACAGTTCTTTTAGTTACAATGCACTCTGATGCAGCAGCCTGAGTGGTATGGGCAGGTGCGGGCAAGCCTATCGTTAGGTCTGAGTCTGTTAGTGAGCTCATGCTCCTGGGCTATGACTTGCCGAAGTGCTTCACAGATCACAGATTTTTCTCCCCTAAGGTGAAACAGAAAGGCTAGAGAGGTTGGATGTGGGTATCTTTCTTCCCCAAATTGGATAGGCTCTGATAAAAAGAAATATATATATATATATTTGTGACAAGGAGAACAGAAAGCTCTGGGTGTATTTCCAAATGGTTACTTTCCTTCTAGCCCTGCCAGAGCATGAAGGGATCCTTTTCTGATCTTCACTATAGAACCTGATAGGGTTTCTGGAGGTAAAACTCACGAATAGGTGCCTCCCCACCAAAAAACAAAATGAAACAGAAAAACTCAGCCCCCTAGAGTTTCTAACTCTCAAGATAGCTGATAAGGAGCTTCTATCAGTTCATGATTTACAAAGAAAGTCTTTCTACTAATCTTGACTCTAGCAATGAGCTTCTGCCTCTGGCTCTGGTCCTGGTAAGCTGTAATTCTCGTTACTCACCCCTTTCTCTAGTTTTCAAGAAAGTGCTTCATCTTTGATCTCAGTTACTTAACAGACATAAGAGTCGTTGATAATCAGTTACTTCAGATATTTTCTTGTTCTGAGGAGGAAGTGACAACTTCCAAACTGTTTACATGTGAGACCAGAAAGTGTAATTTCAGGCTCCTTTTCTTTTTCAAAGCTAGCAATGGCTGGTTGAATCTTTCTCTGGGGATTAGGTTATAAACATCTTGCAGGAAGTAATTATTCTTCCTCTGTATTTTGAAGTTAAAGAAGTGGGATTATATGGTGGCTCTCCTTTATAATAGACTTTCTCTTTAAGCACTTTCAAAACTCGTTAAAACATGTCTCTGTGTCTCAAAAACATCAACTTTGTGATTTTTTCCTAATTTGGGTAACATTTTCTTTTCCATATGACGCTGTTTCTACTAGAACTATACAAATGTGGTTTTAATTTGTAATTTAGTCCAAGATGATTCTTGATGAAAACTGGCCTAAAATGATACTTAGAAATTAGCATCAAAATTCGTAATCTGCATACTTAACAAAAGTCTATGCTTAATATATTAAAATTGATTTAGCCCCAAAGTCATCTCTCTATGTGAATTTCAAATTAACCTTATATGATGTTGGAGATCTAAAAATTATTATAAACAGTCCAGAGATGAGTACATAATTGAAATAAACAATGAGCATTATAAAACATAAAAAAAAAAAAAAGCTCAGCACTTCCACACTTCCAGTTATATAAACTAAATAAAAGTACTTTGTTCTATTAAATACTACTGGATATAGCATCAACATTTCAGCTGGTCTCATTTATTGTCAGTGATTCTCACAAATAAGCAAAATCTCAATAAACAATCCAATATTATTAATAAAAGGAAGATAAGTATGTAATGCAAATTCTTTCAAAATAACATCAATGTAGTCTGGAATTACAGCAGGATGAATACATATATTTTTAATTTGAAGGGTTTAATTTGTCTACTTTGCTAATAATTTTGAAAATTTAAAGTTTCAGACATGAGGCCCACTTCGGGGTCAACTGTCTAGATGTTTTTGAAACTCGTGTAGTATAAAGTTGTTTTCAAATACATTTTAGTCCTCAAAATGTTCATACCACAAAACCATCATCTTGACTGGCATTAATTAGAATCTTTGTCTGGTAGTCTCTTCCGAAAGGCTGAGAATTGAATGTACTAACACTGCCACTAAATTAATTGCCTACAATGATGGACGTGTAGGGCCAAATATTCAAAGGGCATCTAGTACTTGATCTATGATGGCCGATTTGAACTATTAGTTTCAAATAATGTCTGCATTGTCAATCTTGTTTCCATAGGACAAAAGGATATCAGTGGAATGTTTACAGAGGTAAGAAGGTTGAAGAAAACTATTTCCAACAGTGGCTAAGCTGTATGGTACCATCCACACAGATCAAGAGACAACCTCCAGTTGTTCCAGTGTGCTAATTTGATTTTTTAAAATAATTATATGTTTGAGTAGAGTAGACTTACAGACATGTTATAAATGTAACGTTTTGAAGAATATACTTGATTACATAGTCTGTATTTTATTAAGAAGCCATAAAAAGAAATAAAAAATATGAGGATGTTCTATGCTATTTTATAATTTTTCTTATAAAACAAAAATGTAATTAATAGTTCTAGAAAATTCTATGTATTTTGAGCTAATATAATTATATTCCCACAGTAGTAAGAGCAGATATCTACCTCTAAGTGTTATGATATGTGAAAACATTTTATCTTGAGATAAATACCAGATATGCAAAAATGGAAGACAATAAGGAGTAATTATTATATTTTCAGAAGCTAAACAATTATTTTAAATGTTCTAGACCAAGAATATACTCTCAGGGATCATTTACATAGTTCATTAAACATTCTAGACCTATGATGAAATATATAATATTATTAACTACTTATAACCTTAAAATAAAAATAATGGGATTAATGGGCTTGTTAATGTGTAATGTAAACATTGGTATCAAATTTTGAAATTGTATTTCCCTGGCAGATATAGGACACATGATATCAAAATGCTAAAGAATTCCCTTAAATGCTTTATCTAAGTGATATTAAATATTTTATAT
>NW_022142988.1:0-5998 GCF_007565055.1 Rhinopithecus roxellana | reverse complement strand
GTGATGCACCTCCACACTTTCTCGCTCTGAGTCTCACCTCCCATTATCTATTCTTATCGCACCCCACCCCCTCTCAACACAGAGCAGAAAGAAGTTTCTCAGAAAGCTTCTTCACGTTTTGAACGGAGAAATTTCCTTTATCATCCCGTAGGCTCAAGTGATCCAAAGAAGCCCTTCTCAGTTTCCCCAAAACAGTGTTAATGGACTCCTCCACGAAACATAAGTGTAACTCTGTGAGATGAATTCACACATCACCAAGAAGTTATCTAAGAAGCTTCTTTCTAGTTTTCATCTGTGGATATTTCCTTTGTCACTTAATGTTCATTGCGCTATGAAGTATCTAATGGCAGATTTCCAGAAAACTGTGCTAACAAACTGATCAATGAAGAGAAACGTGTAACTCTGGGAGTTGGCATTCACACATGGCAATGCAGTTTCTCAGAAAGCTTCTCTTTAGTTTATTATTGTGAGGATAATTTGCTTTATCACCATGGGCCCCAATAGACTCCCAAATATCACTTTGCAGATTCCACGAAGAGAGTGTTAGCAAACTGCTCTTGAGGCAGAGTTTGTACCTCTGGTGAGAAGAACTCACAGATCAGAAAGAAGCTCAGAAAGCTTCTCACGTTTGAACGATGAAATTTCTTTATCAGCGTAGCCTCAATGTGATCCAAAGAAGCCCGTCTCAGTTTTCCCCAAGACAGTGTTAATGGACTGCTCCACGAAACATAAGTGTAACTCTGTGAGATGAATTCACACATCACCAAGAAGTTTCTAAGAAAGCTCTTTCTAGTTTTCATCTGTGGGTTATTTCCTTTGTCACTGTAATGTTCATTGCGCTATGAAGTATCTAATTGCAGATTTCCAGAAAATGTGCTAACAAACTGATCATGAAGAGAAACGTGTAACTCTGTGGAGTTGCATTCACACATGGCAATGCAGTTTCTCAGAAAGCTTCTCTTTAGTTTTTATGTGAGGATATTTCTTTATCACATGGGCCCCAAGAGACTCCCAATATATCACTTTACAGATTCCACGAAGAGAGTGTTAGCAAACTGCTCTTGAGGCAGAGTTTGTAACTCTGTGAGATGACCACAGATCAGAAAGAAGTTTCTCAGAAGCTTCTTTCACGTTTTGAACAGATGAAATTTCCTTTATCAGCGTAGGCCTCAATGTGATCCAAAGAAGCCCTTCTCAGTTTCCCAAAGACAGTGTTAATGGACTGCTCCACGAAACATAAGTGTAACTTGTGAGATGAATTCACACACTCACCAAGAATTTCTAAGAAAGCTTCTTTCTAGTTTCATCTGTGGAGATTTCCTTTGTTCCGTATGTTATTGCGCGATGAAGTATCTAATTGCAGATTTCCAGAAAACTGTGCTAACAACCTGATCAATGAAGAGAAACCGTGTAACTCTGTGTTACATTCACACTGGCAATGCAGTTTCTCAGAAAGCTTCTCTTTAGTTATTATGTGAGGATATTTGCTTTATCACCATGGGCCCAATAGACTCCCAAATATCACTTTGCAGATTCCACGAAGAGAGTGTTAGCAAACTGCTTCTTGAGGCAGAGTTTGTAACTCTGTGAGATGAACTCACAGATCAGAAAGAAGTTTCTAAGAAAGCTTTTTCACGTTTTGAACGGATGAAATTTCCTTTATCACCGTAGGCCTCAATGTGATCCAAAGAAGCCTCTCCTCAGTTTCCCAAGAGACAGTGTTATGGAATGCTCCACGAAACAAGTGTAACTCTGTGAGATGAATTCACACATCACCAAGATGTTTCTAAGAAAGCTGCTTTCTAGTTTTCATCTATGGATATTTCCTTTGTCACTGTAATGTCATTGCGCTATGAAGTATCTAATTGCAGATTTCCAGAAAACTGTGCTAACAACTGATCAATGAAGAGAACGTGTAACTCTGGGAGTTGCATTCACACAGGCAATGCAGTTCTCAGAAAGCTTCTCTTTAGTTATTATGTGAGGATATTTGCTTTATCACCATGGGCCCCAATAGACTCCCAAATATCACTTTGCAGATCCAAGAAGAGAGTGTTAGCAAACTGCTTCTTGAGGCAGAGTTGTAACTCTGTGAGATGAACTCACAGATCAGAAAGAAGTTTCTCAGAAAGCTTCTTTCACGTTTTGAACGGATGAAATTCCTTTATCACCGTAGGCCTCAATGTGATCCAAGAAGCCCTCCTCAGTTTCCCCAAAGACAGTGTTAATGGAATGCTCCCAAACATAAGTGTAACTCTGTGAGATGAATTCACACATCACCAAGGTTTCTAAGAAAGCTTCTTTCTAGTTTTCATCTAGGTATTTCCTTGTCACTGTAAGTACATTGCGCTATGAGTATCTAATTGCAGATTTCCAGAAAACTGTGCTAACAAACTGATCATGAAGAGAAACGTGTAACTCTGGGAGTTGCATTCACACTGGCAATGCAGTTTCTCAGAAAGCGTTCCTTGGAGTATTATGTGAGGATATTTGCTTTATCAACATGGTCCCCAATGTACCTCCCAAATCTCACTTTTTCAGATTCCACAAGGAGTGTTACAAACTGTTCGTGAGGCAGTTTGTAACTCTGTAGAAGACTCGCAGATCAGAAAGAGTTCTCATGAAGCTTTCGTTTCAACTTTTTGGACGGATGAAATTGCCTTATCACGTAGGCCTCAATGTGATCCAAAGAAGCCGCTCAGTTTCCCCAAAGACAGTGTAATGGATGCTCCACGAAACATAAGTGTACTCTGTGAGATGATTCCCAATCACCAAGAAGTTTCGTAAGAAAGCTTCTTTCTAGTGTTCAGCGTGGATATTTCCTTTGTCCACTGTAATGTTCACTGCGCTATGAAGTACCTATGCAGATTTCCAGAAAACTGTGCTAACAAACTGATCAATGAGAGAAACGTGTAACTCTGTGAGTTGCATTCACACAGGCAATGCAGTTTCTCAGAAAGCTTCTCTTTAGTTATTATGTGAGGATATTTGCTTTATCACCATGGGCCCCAATAGACTCCCAAATATCACTTTGCAGATTCCACGAACAGAGTTGTTAGCAAACTGCTTCTTGAGGCGAGTTTGTAACTCTGTGGATGAACTCACAGATCAGAAAGAAGTTTCTCAGAAAGCTTCTTTCTCATTTTATTGGAAGATGTTTCCATGGCCCCATTGTTTTCAAAGGGATCGGGAATATCTGTTCTCAGATTCCACACAAATAGGCTAGGGCACGGCCCCACGAAATCAGCTGCAAACTTAGTGAGTTGAATTCACACATCAAAGCGGTCTTCAGAAAGCTTCTTTCTTACTAAACGAGGTTTATTTGTGGTCTTGGAGCGCCACCGTGTGTCCTATTGCAGATTCTGCGAAAACTCTGCTAGCATTTCTCAGTGGAAACAATGATGGACATCTGTGGGCTGAATTCACCCACAACATAGAAGTTCTGAGAAGGCTTCTCTGCAGGTTTTCTCTGAGGATAGTTCCTTATTCAGCATGCGATTCAACGATATCCAAGACATCACATCTGAGATTCCTCAATATGAGTGCTAGGAAACTCCACCGAGAAAGGGTGATAGAACACTGTGAAATGAATTCACATATCACAAAGCAGATCCTCAGAAAGCTTGGTTCTGCTTGCTCTTGGAGGATAATTATTTTCTCCTACTATTCTTCAAAGCTATCAGAAATATCACTTCTCAGAATCCACGGAAACATCCTAAGAGACGGCTCCAAAAACACTGGCGTAACTCTGTGAGTTGCATTCACACATGGCAATGCAGTTTCTCAGAAAGCTTCTCTTTAGTTATTATGTGAGGATATTTGCTTTATCAACATGGGCCCCAATAGACTCCCAATATCACTTTGCAGATTCCACGAAGAGAGTGTTAGCAAACTGCTTCTTGAGGCAGAGTTTGTACCTCTGTGAGAAGAACTCACAGATGAGAAAGAAGTTTCTCAGAAAGCTTCTTTCACGTTTTGAACGGATGAAATTTCCTTTATCAGCGTAGGCCTCAATGTGATCCAAAGAAGCCCTTCTCAGTTTCCCCAAAGACAGTGTTAATGGATGCTCCACGAAACATAAGTGTAACTCTGTGAGATGAATTCACACATCACCAAGAAGTTTCTAAGAAAGCTTCTTTCTAGTTTTCATCTGTGGATATTTCCTTTGTCCTGTAATGTTCATTGCGCTATGAAGTATCTAATGGCAGATTCCAGAAACTGTGCTAACAAACTGATCAATGAAGAGAAACGTGGTAACTCTGGTAGTTGCATTCACACATGGCAATGCAGTTTCTCAGAAAGCTTCTCTTTAGTTATTATGTGAGGATATTTGCTTTATCACCATGGGCCCCAATAGACTCCCAAATACTTTGCAGATTCCACGAAGAGAGTGTTAGCAAACTGCTTCTTGAGGCGAGTTTGTAACTCGGTGAGATGAACTCACCGATCAGAAAGAAGTTTTCTCAGAAAGACTTCTTTCACGTTTTGAACGATGAAATTTCCTTTAATCAGCGTAAGGCCTCAATGTGATCCCAAAGAAGCCCTTCTCAGTTTCCCCAAAAGCCAGTGTTAACTGGACAGGCTCCACGAAACATAAGTGTAACTCTGTGAGATGAATTCACACATCACCAACGAAGTTTCTCAGAAAGCTTCTTTCTAGTTTTCATCTTGTGGATTATTCCTTTGTCCACCTTGTAATGTTCATTGCGCTCCTTGCAGTATTCTTAATTGCAGATTTGCCCGACAACTTTGCTAACAAACTGATCAATGAAGAGAAACGTTGTAACTCTGTGAGTTGCATTCACACTTGGCAATGCAGTTTTCTTCAGAAAGGCTTCTCTTTAGTTCTTATGTGAGGATATTTGCTTTATCACCATCGGCCCCCAATAGAACTCCCCACATATTCACTTTGCAGATTCCACGAAGAGAGTGTTAGCAAACTGCTTCTTGAGGCAGAGATTTGTAACTCTGTGAGAAGGAACTCACAGATCAGAAAGAAGTTTCTCAGAAAGCTTCCTTTCACGTTTTGAACGGATGTGAAATTTCCTTTATCAGCGTAGGGCCTCAATGTGAATCCAAGAAGGAAGCCCTCTCAGTTTCCCCAAAGGACAGTGTTAATGGACTGCTCCACGAAAACATAAGTGTAACTCTGGTGAGATGAATTCCACACATCACCAAGAAGTTTCTAAGAAAGCTTCTTTTCTAGTCGTTCATCTGTGGATATTTCCTTTAGTCACTGTATGTTCATTTCGCTATGAAGTATCTAATTGCAGATTTCAGAAAACTGTGGCTAACAAACTGATAATGAAGAGAAACGTGTTAACTCCGTGAGTTTGCATCACACATGGCAATGCAGTTTCTCAGAAAAGCTTCTCTTTAGTTATTATGTGAGGATATATGCTTTTATCACATGGGCCCCAATAGACCTCGCCAATATCACTTTGCAGATTTCCACGAATGAGAGTTTAGCAAAACTGCTTTCCTTGAGGAAGAGGTGTAACTCTGTGAGATGAACTCACAGAGCAGAAAGAAGTTCTCAGAAAGCTTCTTTCATGTTTTGAACGGATGAAATTTCCTTTATCACCGTAGGGCCTCAATGTGATCCAAAGAAGCCCTTCTCAGTTTCCCCAAAGACAGTGTTAATGGACTCCTCCACGAAACATAAGTGTAACCTGTGAGATGAATTCACACATCACCAAGAAGTTTCTAAGAAAGCTTCTTTCTAGTTTTTCATCTGTGGATATTTCCTTTGTCACTGTATGTTCATTGCGCTATGAAGTATCTAATGGCAGATTTCCAGAAAACTGTGCTAACAAACTGATCAATGAAGAGAAACGTGTAAATCTGGGAGTTGCATTCAACATGGCAATGCAGTTTCTCAGAAGCTTCTCTTTAGTTATTATGTGAGGATATTTGCTTTATCACCATGGGCCCCAAGACTCCCAAATATCACTTTGCAGATCCACGAAGAGAGTGTTAGCAAACTGCTTCTTTTTTT